>NC_049232.1:914519-1131258 GCF_011100685.1 Canis lupus familiaris | reverse complement strand
TTGCCCCAGTGAGAATGATATTTGCTGTGGGCTTTTTGTATATTGCTTTTATAATATTGAGGTATATTCTCTCAATCCCGCATGGCAGAAGGTGTTTTTGATCAAGAAAGGATGCTGTATTTTGTTAATTGATTTTCTGCACCTAGAGAGTTATCAGATGGTTTTTGTCCTTTCTTTTATTAATGTGATGTATCACATTGATTGATTTGCAGATGTTGAACCACCCTTATAGCCCAGGAATTAATCCAAGACCAAGTGGATTTTTTTAATCAATTTATTGATTTATTTATTTAATCAATTAAATGTATTTATTTATTTACTTTTAAAATTTAATCCTTAAATGTACTGTTGCATCCTTTTGACTAGTATGGTGAGAGCATTTGCTTCCATGTTCATCGGAGATACTGGTCTTTAATTCTCCTTCTTTGTGGGGGTCTCTGTCTGGTTTTGAGATAAAGGTATATCTGGCCTCATATAATGAGTTTGGAAGTTTTCCTTCCATTTCTGTTTTTTGAAACAGCTTCAGAGGAATAGGTCTTAATTTTTCTTTAAGTGTTTGGTAGAATTCCTCTGGGAGGCTATCTAATCTTGTACTCTTATTTGTTGGGAGATTTTTGTTTACTGCTTCAATTTCCTTGATGCTTATGAGTTTGTTCAGCTTTTCTCTTTCTTCCTATTTCTGTTTTGGTAGTTTATATATTTCTAGGAATGCATCCATTTTTCCAAACTGACTAATTTTTTGGCATATAGTTGCTTATAATATGCTCTTGAAATATTTGTATATCTTTGGTGTTAGTTGTGATCTTATTCTTTTATTTATGATTTTATTGATTTAGGTCCTTTCTCTTTTCTTTTTGACAAGTCTGGCTAGGGGCTTGCAAATCTTAACCTTTCAAAGAATCAGCTCCTACTTTTGTTGATCTTTTCTACTGTTCCTTTGATTTGTATTTCATTGATTTCTGCTCTAATCTTTTTTTTTTTCTCTTCTCTTGCTGAATTTAGGCCTTATTTGCTGTCTTTTTCCTGCTCCTTTAGATGTACTCCAATCCAAAGGTTCTGAAGAATTGAGTTTCCTTTTTCATTTGTCTCTAAGAATTCTTAAAAATTCTTCTTTAATTTTCTGGTTGACCCACTAATTCTTTAGTAGGATGCTTTTTAACCTCCATGTATTTGTGTTCTTTCACATTTCCTCTTCTGACTGAGTTCAAGTTTTAAAACATTGTGGTCTGAAAACATGCAGGGAATAATCT
Source organism: Canis lupus familiaris (assembly GCF_011100685.1). Classification (NCBI taxonomy): domain Eukaryota; kingdom Metazoa; phylum Chordata; class Mammalia; order Carnivora; family Canidae; genus Canis; species Canis lupus. The sequence continues at coordinate 1,130,008 of NC_049232.1, read as the reverse complement.
CAATCTTTTGGTATCAGTTGAGATCTGATTTGTGACCCAGTATGCGATCAATTGTGGAGAATTTCCATATGTTCTCAAAAAGAATGTGTATTCTGTTACTTTAGGATGAAATGCTCTGAATTTATCTATGAAGTCCATCTGGCCCAGTGTGTCATTCCAAGCCCTTGTTTCCTTTTTGATCTTCTGTTTAGATGACCTTTCCGTTGCTGGAAGTGGGGTATTAAGTTCTCTACTTTTATTGTATTATTATCATGTGTTTCTTTAATTTTGTTTTTAATTGGTCTATATAATTGACTATTCCCACATTAGGGACATAAATATTTACAATTGTTAGATCTTGTTGGATAGACCCTTTTATTATGATATGGTGTCCTTTTACATCTCTTACTACAGTCTTTGGTTTAAAATTTATTTTCTCTGATATAAAGATGGCTTCTCCAGCTTTCTTTTGAAGTCCATTAGCATGATAAATGGTTCTATACCCCCTCACTTTCATCTGGAGGTTTCTTTAAATCTAAAATGAGTTTCTTATAGACAGGGTATCTATGGTTCTTGTTTTTTGGGGTTATTTTATGCAATCTGATACCAAGTGTCTCTTGATTGGAACATTTAGTTAATTTATAATCAGAGTAATTAATGAAATTTGGTGCTATTGTGTTATCTGAAAAGTAGCTGCTTCTGTAGATTGTCTCTGTTCCTTTCTGGTGTTTGTTACTTTGGGGCTCTATTTTCACTTATAGCATCCTCTTTAATATTTCTTGCAGAGTGGTTTCATGATTAAACGTTCTTTTAGTTTCTGTTTGTCCTTAAAAGCCCTTTATCTCTTCCTTTTTTTTTTTTTTTTCTAAATGACAGCTTGGCTGGATAAATTATTCTTGGTGGCATATTTTTCTCATTTAACACATTGAATATATCATGCCAATCCTTTCTGGCCCTCCATGTCTCTGTGGACAAGTTTGCTTATATTTATAACCTTGTAGGTTAAGGACCTCTTGTTCCAAGCTGCTTTCATGATTTCCTCTTTATCTCTGAAAATTGCAAGCTTCACTATTATATGTCAAGGTGTTTATCTATTTTTTTTTAATTTTTAGGGAGGTTCTCTGTGCCTCCTAGACTTGAGGGCAAGTTTTCTTCTCCAGATTAAGGGGAAGCTATAATTTCTTCAGATAAATCTTCTGCCCTTATGTTTTTCAATCCTCTTCCTCTGGGACCCCAATTATTCTAATATTGTTTCACTTCATGATATCATTGATCTCTCAAATCCTCCCTTCATGATTCAGTAGTTGTTTATCTCTTCTTTTTCTCAGCTTCTTTAGTCTCCATAGTTTTGTCTTCTATATCACTGACTCTCTTTTCTGTCTCATTTATCCTGGCAGTTAGAGCCTTCATTTTTTATTGCATCTCAGTAATAGCTTTTTTATTTTGTTCAGTTTATATTTTAGTTCTTTTTTTCCCTCTAGTAAGGGATTCTCTAGTGCCTTCTATGCTTTTTTCAAGCCAAGCTACTATATTTATAATCGTCATTTTGAATTCTAGTTCTGACGTCTTATTTATATCCATATTGATTAAATCCCTGGCAGTGTGTACTGCTTCTTGTTCTTTTTTTGGGCAGTGAGTTTTTCTATCTTGTCATTATTCCAGACAACTGTATATGAAAGAGGGAAAATACAAAAATAGCAACCACAACATGAGAAATATATACACAAGCAAATCAGAAGAGAATAGAATCCTAAGAGAGAGAGAGAGAAAGAAACAAAAATCAAACAAGGAGGAGAACAGAATACAAAATAAACTAGATCCTGAGTGTATTTTGGTCTATCTGTTCAAAGAAACTAAATCCCCAAATAGGAAAGATATATATGTATATATATTTACATACATATGTAATTATATATAATTATACATATATATATAATTGAATACAACAAAAGGAAACCAAAAATGAAAAAACAAAACATGTAAATGTAAAAATAAAAACTCAAAAAAGACTTTGAAAAGGAATTTCTTATAAAATAAGAAAATAGATGAAAAGGAAAATACATAAAACTGAAGACTAAAGAATAATAAGAAAAAATGATAAGCGCTGTATATTGTTTTACCCTAGAGTTTATGTTTTACAGTTCTGTATGATTGGTAAACTTGGTATTAGCCGCACGTTCCTGCTGGTTTTCTAGAGGAGGGGCTTTTGGACTCATTCTCAGGTGTCTTTGCCCAGTGGAATGCACTGCCCTTGCCAGGAGCATTGAGACAAAGCCAATCCATAAGAGGCTTTTAACTGTAGGAAACAAACTGAGGGTTGCTGGAGGGGGGTTGGTGGAGGGATGGGATAACTGGGTAATGGGCATTAAGATGGGCACTTGATAAAAAGAGCCCTGGGTGTTATATGCAACTGATGAATCACTAAACTCTACCTCTGAAAGTCAAGAGCTAGGCGAGAGAAGGAAGAGGAGAGAGAGAGAGAGAGGAAGAGAAAGAAAAGAAAGAAAGAACGAAAGAAGAAAAACACTCAATACAGAAAGAAAGAACGACCAAGGAATCAAAGAAAGAACAGAAAAAGAAAGAAAGAAAGAAAGAAAGAAAGAAAGAAAGAAAGAAAGAAAAAGAAATCTTTCTCTAAGAACAGTCAGAGATCTCCTACAGTTTCCATTTGAGATTTAGGTCTTAAATCTATCTGGAGTAATGTAAGCAGAGATTCAGTAACTTCTGTCCATATGGAGAGCCAGTTAGCTCCCTTTAGTAGATGATGCCTTCCAGACCCCCTGACATCCCATGGACTTCTCCCATGCCACAGAATTCCACACATACCTTAATCCTATACAGGGCTCTGTGTCCCTTTCTGTGGGTCAGATGGTCTATTCCTATGCCAGCATCCAAATATCTTATATACTATAACATGGAAATAAATATTATCTGATACAGCAGATCTCCCTATGTTCTTCTTCTTCTTCTTGAGAAACTTTGGTATTTTACCCCCTGATTTTCCACATAAATCTTAGAATCCAGGCTCCTTCCTCCCCTCTGAACTCCCACCTTGCTGTCTTGCCAGATTTTCCCCAGAGCTCTTCCTGTTATTTTAAGTTGTTCATGGGATGTGACCCCGTGAATTACCAGTGTCATACATGACCAAGGGTGAAAAGGTCACAGCCAGCAACAGGGCTTCTAAAAATGAAAGAAACAAAAACACAGAGAAATGTTATAGTTCTCCTTCCTGAAGGGAAATGTTTCTCTCATTCACCAGAAGCTTTGGAAACTTGCTCATAGCCTTCCTCCCTGTCCACAGGACTACCATGGAAGTCTTAGCTAGATGACCTCTCAGGGGTCATCAGAGACCTGCCTCCTGCCCCTGGCGTCTCTTTGCCCTCCTTTCACTCCCTGAGCCACCTGAAGTCAAAACACTTTTATGTCTCTTTTCCTGGAAGTGCTTTTTCTGTGGAGAAACAGTGGTTTCACTTTCATGTCCTGTAAATGTAAGCCCACAACTATCAGCAAAGTCTTCCTGTTGAGGCTTTCATTCTTCCTGTTGTTTTCACACTTTATCCAGGCAGGACAGAGGCTCTCCAGCCCCTTGCTTAGTGCCGTGATTTCAGGAGTGCCCAGTGCCTGCATTTCCTAGGGAGGACAGCTCTATGGAGTGTTCCTGTGCCTGGGACTCCAAGGAGCTCTTCACTAATCTCAGCATTTTCAACTGTGTAAGCAAAAACATTCATGGGCTCTGACATCAGAAACCTCTTTTCTTTCTGGAGCTGTTGAGTGAGCCAAATGTGTACTTGCAATATTAGGATGCTGGCTTGTGCTTAGAGGGTTGAGTGACAGGGGTAGCTGGTGGAGAGGTAAGATTTCATCCAGCTGCTCACTCAATTCTCTTTGAAGAAGAGAAAAACATTGTGAAGGTGTCTCTATAGTAGAAGAAAATTTGGAATTAGCAGAATATTTACTGGGTGTCTCCAGTTGGAAGCTACACCATGTATTAATGCAATCTCTACCTCATTGCCATAGATCTATTTAAAAACATGATGAGTGTTGATAATTGTTAGCAATGCAAAGTAATTGTTTTGTTGGGCATTTTTTCCCATCTGTTCAGGGTATAACAAAATACCCATGTGACTTATGAACAGAAACAATTTCTCATACTTCTGGAGGTTGGGAAGACCTAGTTCAAGGCATCGGTAGAGTCAGTGTTGGTGAGAACTCACTTCTGAGGTGTACATTTCTTCTTGTTGCTTCACATGGCAAAAGGAGCAAATTAGCTATCTGCATCTCTTAAATGGCACTAATCCATTCATGATGGCTGTCTGCCTTCATGACTAAGGCAATGACACCAATTCTATCTACTAATACCAGAAATTGAGCTTTCTCTTCATCTGTGAATTTTTCAGAGGACATAAACATTCAGTCCATAGTAGTTATATATATAACATCTCTCCATGGAGGTTCAGTGACTTCCCACCCTCATCTTAGAATAGAGCATTCTTGCTGTTGTGGAATTTTCTGGTTCCATACAATTTTTGGGAATATTTGTTCCATTGCTGCACAGAATGTTGATGGTGTTTGTTAGGGATTGCATTGAATGCGTAGATGGTTCTGGGTAGAATAGACATTTCAACGATATTTGTTCTTCCAATTCAAGAGCTTGGAGTATTTTTCCATTTGTTTGTGTCTTCTTCAATTTCTTTCATGAGTGTTCTGTAGTCTTTAGAATACAGAGCCTTTTGTAAGGTAAAAAGATCCTTACCTCTTTGGTTAGGTTTCTTCCTAGATATCTTATGGTTTTTGGTGCAATTGTAAATGGGATAGATTTCTTGATTTCTCTTTCTTCTGTCTTATTGTTATTCCACAACAGCCAAAGGTGTGTTGAAAAATACACCTAAAACTTGTGGCATCACAATTCCGGTCTTCAAGCTATATTACAGAGGTGTAATCATATCAAGAAAGTATGGTACTGGCATCAAAACAGTTGCAGAGATCCAATGAATAGAACAGAGACCCCAGAAATGGACCCTCAACTCTATGATCAACTAATCTTCAACAAAGCAGGAAAAGAATATCCAATGGAAAAAAGACAGTATCTTCAATGGTGTTGGGAAAATTTGATAGGCACATATAGAGGAATGAGACTGGACTGCTGTCTTACACCATATACAAAAAATGAACTAAAAATGGACAAAAGATATATATGTGGACCAGCATCCATCAAAATCCTAGAGGAGAACACAGGCAGCAACCTCTTTGACCTTGGCCGCAGCAACTTCCTGCTAGACATATCTTCAAAGGCAAGGGAAACAAAAGTAAAAATGAACTATTGGGACTTCATCAAGATACAAAGCTTATGCAAAGCAAAGGAAACAGTCAACAAAACTAAAAGGCAACCTCCAGAATGGGAGAAGATATTTTTAAATGTCTCATCAGATAAAGGGCTTGTATTCAAAATCTGTAAAGAACTTACTGGGGACGCCAGGGTGGCTCAGCGGTTGAGCATCTGCCTTTGGCTCAGGGCATGATCCTGGTCCAGGAATTGAGTGCCGCATCGGGATCCCTGCGAGGAGCCTGCGTCTCCCTCTGTCCATCTCTCTGCTGCTCTCTGTGTGTCTCTCATGAATAAATAAATAAAATCTTAAAAAAAAAAAAGAACTTATCAAACTCAGTACCCAAAGAATAATCTAGTCAAGAAATGGGCAGAAGACATGAACAGACATTTCTTCAAAGAAGGCATATAAATATGTGGAGGAGGAGAAAATTAAAGCCATTCCACCTTGAGTTCAGCGTTAGCACAACTCAAGAAGAAGAGAGCATCTCAGGCCCCTGTGAATAAGAGCTGAAATTCGCCTTGCTTCAGTTACAGGAAAAAACAGCTTATAGCTTAATGCCCTAGAAAGCCCCATATTAGAATGAGAACAGAGCTCAAGCCAGTGGCAGGAAGCCCCATATCAGAATGAGAACAGAGCTCAATGCCCTTGAAAGCCCCATATCAGAACTTGAGAAATTCCTCCACCCCTTCTGGAGGTACCATAGACCAGCCCATAAAACTAAGCTGGAACCCACTTCGGGGTCCAAGTTCCTGCTCTGCTGTGTTGGGTACACTTGGACCCAAGCTTGAGCTTGTAAATAAACCATTGTGTGTTTGCATTGGTGTGGGCTCCTTGGTGGTTTCTCCGATTCGCAATCTTGAGCACAACAAATGGCCAACAGATACATGAGAAAATGCTCAACATCACTCAGCATCAGAGAAATACAAATCAAAATTGCAATGAGATACCACTCTTACCATTCAGAATGGCTAAAATTAACAAGTCAGGGAACAAGAGATATTGGCAAGGATGTAGAGAAAGGGGAACCCTCTTACACTGCTGATAGAAATGCAAGCTTGTACAGCCACTCTGGAAAACAGTATGAAGGTTCCTCAAAAAGTTGAAAATAGAACTACCCTATGACCCAGCAATTGCACTACTAGGTGCAATTGCATAGGTGTTTATGCAAAGGATACAAATATAGTGATTCAAAGGGGCACCTGCACCCTAATGTTTATAGCAGTAATGTCCACAAGAGCCAAACTATGGAAAGAGCAAAGATATCCATTGATAGATGAATAGATAAAGAAGAGGTGGTAAGACATAGATACAATGAAATATTACTCAGCCACCAAAAAAATAAAATCTAACCATTTGCAAAAATGTGGATGGAACTATAGGGTATTATGCTAAGGGGAAATAAGTCAATCAGAGAAAGACAATTATCATATAATATTATTCATATGTCAAATATCAGAAACAAAACAGAGGAAAAATGAAATAAGATGAAATCAGAGAGGAAGACAATCCATAAAAGTCTCTTAACTGTAGGAAACAAGCTGAGAGTTGTTGGAGGGGAGGTGGGGGGGGGAATGGGTTAACTGGGTGATGGGCATTAAAGAGGGCACTTGATGTACTGAGCCCTGGGTGTTATATGCAACTGTTGATTCACAAAATTCTACCCCTGAAGCTAATAATACAGTATATGTTAACTAGATTGCATTTAATTTTTTAAAAATAAAAATAGGGATACCTACTTTGCTCCATTTTAATATTCATTTCAATTTTCTTGAATCTTTGGGATTCTCCATTTAACCAGTAATATCATCTTCCTGGGTACTTCATTAGTAATCAGTTAAATAAAATCCTCAAGGCAATGAAACGCCGGGACACCTGCACCCCGATGTTTATAGCAGCAATGGCCACGATAGCCAAACTGTGGAAGGAGCCTCGGTGTCCAACGAAAGATGAATGGATAAAGAAGATGTGGTTTGTGTATACAATGGAATATTACTCAGCTATTAGAAATGACAAATACCCACCATTTGCTTCAACGTGGATGGAACTGGAGGGTATTATGCTGAGTGAAGTAAGTCAGTCGGAGAAGGACAAACATTATATGTTCTCATTCATTTGGGGAATATGAATAATAGTGAAAGGGAATATAAGGAAAGGGAGAAGAAATGTGTGGGAAATATCAGAAAGGGAGACAGAACGTAAAGACTGCTAACTCTGGGAAACGAACTAGGGGTGGTAGAAGGGGAGGAGGGCGGGGGGTGGGAGTGAATGGGTGACGGGCACTGGGGGTTATTCTGTATGTTAGTAAATTGAACACCAATAAAAAAATAAATTAAAAAAAATCCTCAAGGCATAATCATATTATACTTATTTGAGAGTTATGATTGAAAAGTAATTCTGTAGGACATGTGATTGTGATGAATATTTAGTATGCCGCTGCTGGCAAAAGCCCACTGGTAGTTCTTGAGACAACTTTATGTCTATAAGTATTTTTAAAATCATAGTCTCCTCACTCATAGTGGATAAGAATCCTCATCTATAAGATACTAATGATGACCTTAATTGTCATGATATAATCAGATACCTATGTTTCAAAAGCATGCAGAAATGAATAGGGAAAATTAGAGCTCTTATCTACTTCCTCTTGCATTTTTTGTCATATGCTCTAAATCCCACCCAAATTCTCCCATCAGATGAGGAAAATGGACATTAAGCTGCCATGAGGCAATTTTTACCTCATGAGAGGATTATGTGCTTGGCTATCCCTCTTATAGAACACACATCCTGGGGGACTTTTCTCTGCCTCCAGCCTCTCCAACAAGACAAGTCTTGCTCCTATTTGCTTCAGGGATGGGACTTGAGCTATGTCTGCAATTCTTCTGTGCTCCCCAATGTACTGGCCTGACTGATTTTTCTTGCAGAAGGAAAATGGTTTGAGCTCTGTATTGAGATTTCAGGAAAATGCACTGTCTGTATTCATTTCTCATTGCTGTGTAATAAATCAACACAAATTTAGTGGCTTAAGACAACTCAGATTTATTGGCTTATAGATCCAGAGGGTATTTGTCTAAAATGAACCTTAATGGAGTTATAATGAAGGAGTCAGCAAGATTGGTTACTTCTGGAGGCTCCAAAAGACAATCTATTTCTCTGTCTTTTCCAGCTTATAGCAAGTAACGAATTCCTTAGCTTCTGGTCCTTCTTAAATCTTACATGTTTCTGGATCTTCACTCCAGCCTCTGATACTTTCATTTTATTTCTTCTATATTTAGCCTTGCCTTCTTTATATAAGGTCCCCTGTGACTATATCACTACATTAATTAGTATGGCAAGGAGGATCATCTCTCCAGAAACCCTTGCTAGAATTCAAGTAGTCCAGGAGGTGGCTAACATAAATCAGGAATCAAGAGACCAGGAGGTGGCTAACATAAATCAGGAATCACTTGTGGATGCAGAAGTATTCCCCTGGATGTGACTTTGACTGGGTAATCTGGCACTGGGAATTCCAATTTCATTATGGACTGTGGGATCTTAGTCATGATGAGGATGTTTCTGCGAGCGTAGGAGTTGTGGAGACCACCATGAAGAAAAAATTCTATCAACATTCAAAATATCCCAATGTGATCTGGGAACTGCCTGGAACTAGTGCCCCCAATTTCCTTCCACTTATGTATCTTGAAATGGTGGGATTTGCTAACTAAGACTACTTCACAATCATTCTACCTCACAGTTTAACTTCAGTGATTACATGCTGGCCCCCAAAATCAAGAAGCTAGACAAGAAGTTCTACTTTATTAGAACCTAGGTGGACAGTGATTCATATAATGAAGAGAAAAAGCAAGCTCGGGTTATTAAAAATAGAGAGAGTTCTTCAATAGGTATGAGAGAACTGCCTGGCTAATCTCAGCAACATCAGAATGCCTGAGTCAGGAACCTTCTTAGTCTCCAACTTTGACCTGGATGACTTTGATTTCCCAAGACTGGAGGAAACCCTGCTGAAGGAGCCCCCTGTTCATAGTGCTATACTTTTGAGATCCTGTTGCCCAATTTGTCTGGTGCTTCCACTGAAATGAAGAGAGCTTTCTTCAAGGAAACTATCTGTCTGGATGCTCTGAAATCTTCCCTGGATGCCCTGAAGTCAGCATTGGCCTTTTTCTTCTTTATGTTGTACTTCAGTGACTTTGATTTGCCCCAGGAGGAGAGGTCCTTGAAACTTTACCAAAGCCATTTCTCTTTGGATGCAAAATCAGTCAAAAAGATTGCTGAGAAGCTGGGCATATCTGTGGAGGAGACTGAATTTCACCATGTAGTTGAATTTCTGCTTGCTTGTGAAGGATAACAGCATAGCAGCCAAGGCCATGAATTCCAGTTTTTGAAAATCTACTTTCCACATTTGAAATTTAACCGCACAGGCCATTGATGTTAAAATTTTCTTGCATACGATTTTAGAGAGTTTTGGTTTACAACTATGCCACAGAGATGAGTTGAATTGCCTAACAGAACAACAAATGATGTTACATTTTTAAAAAGATTTTATTTATTTATTTATTTATTTATTTATTTATTTATTTATTTATTTATTCATGAGAGACACACACACATGCACAGAGGCAGAGACACAGGTAGAGGGAGAAGCAGGCTCCATTCGGGACTCGATCCCAGGACTCTGGGATCACACCCTGAGCCAAAAATAGGTGCTAAACTGCTGAGCCACCCAGGGATCCCCTATATGGTGTTATGTTTTGTCAGTGGTAGGGTCCTGTTCCACACTGATACTCCACTGCTATGCAAAGGAGATTTGACCATGGTCTCTCCCTACACTCCCTGGTCTATATTGCTTAAAACGTGACAGAAATACATCCCATACTTTTCCTTATTCTCATGTATTATGAGGTAGTGTACATTTGCTTGATTTACTCAGATAATAAACATTAGGCAACAATCAAGATAATTGTTATCCATTGGCTTTTTATGAAGGATTTTCCCCAGTCATCATATCAATATCCTATCACCAAACTAAGTGAAATCCACTAGTATGGAAACATGTCCAAGTAAATAATCTATTGTGTAAGAGGACACTAACAGGGAGGGCACTATAGCAGGGAGTTGCAAGAGGAATAGGTTAATGTTCTATGATGTATTTACAGATATTACAGGGTAACAGAGGGAAGGGAACAAAGTCAGGGTTTATATTTCTAAGACTTTACTGACCCTAGATGGGCAAGAGACCTGTGAACAGGGAACAATGAAGGGCAGGAGATATGAGAGAGTGAAGGTAAATTAGGAAGGAGACTGGAAAGCAAAGATGAATTCAATAGGCAAATTGGAAGAATAGTGTTTTTGTTTCCACATAAATTTCTACATCAGATTTGTGAAATGAGACTTGGCAAACATATCTCCCTCAAGGCTCAACAACAGTTATACCTGCTGTTACTGTAATTGAGATTTTCCCACTACTTTTCTCCATCACTGGTATAGGGTGGATGCTTTATGTTGTAACAGGTGTACATGGGGAGGCTGTCTCTCAGATGCTCCATTACTCTGAAAGTAAAGTGTGAAGAGATATAGAGAAGGACACTACTGACCCACAATCCCCTGAGCATTCCTTGCTCATCCCCTGCTCAGGGGTGGTCTCCTGTAGGGCAGAATGTTGTCAGTAAGGTAGACAGTGAATGACTGTGCTACATCATGTATAACAGATGTTTGAAGTATTCAAGAGGAGTTCTTGACTCTCTTGTAAGGGACATTGAACTTAAATATTTTGTTTCTTAGATATTGATATGCATCCCTAGTGCTGAATTTACCCTCTCAGAGTCCTACTTATTCAGTTTCCACGCTGACTGGGTATACTGTCTTTTATTTCCTGCCCTGACCACCCAGAGTTAACAAAGACTCTCCAGGTTTCAGGGCTCAGTCCTTGAAAGACCACCCTCAGTTCAGTCACCAGCTGCACTTGGAGGAATTCCCTAGGTTACTTGGACCTCCAACTGTCTACAAATTAGGGGGCCCTTATAACCCCCTCAGGCTTGCTAATTGATTAGAATGATTCATACGAGTCAGGAAACTGTTATACTTACGAGTATGGTTTTATTTAAAAGAGTACACATAGGGTGAGGTCTGGGAGGGAGTACACAGTTTCCATCCTCTCTCCATGGAGCCAGAGTGTGCACCCTCCCGGAACATCAATGTAAATATCAACCAAGAAGCCCACTGACCCTCGGTATTTAGAGTTTTTGATTGAGTCTTCATTGCAAAGACATGATTGATCAAATCTTTGGCTCCTTGATGGAGCTCGTCTCCACCTGCCTTCTCCTCAGAGGTCCAGCTGGCCCAAAGTCCCCATCCTCTAAACATGGTTGGTCTTCCTGGTGGCCAGCCACTGACCTGAAGCTACCTAGGATCCCACCTGGAATCAACTCATTAGCATAACAAGGTCAACTTCTTTCACTCAGGAAATTCCCAGGGTTTCTGAAGCTGTGCCAGGAACCAGGGACAAGGACTAGATACACTGTTTATTAGACTTCACCCCCAGGGAGTTTGGGCTGTCCAAGGTTAACGGGGGGTGGGGGGGGTGGGGGGGTGGGCATGAGAGTCATTTTCCAGGACTCAGCCTGTGTTCTCTGATTCCAGATTCAGATTCTGCCTGGCCTGGAGCCTGGGGCCTGGTTAGAGTGTCCTCTTGGGGGTCGCTGAGAAGCCCCCTGCCTGGGATCCTGTGCCTTCCTCTCACTCATGTTGCCAAAACACACAAAATCACTGTCCATGGTGCCTTTCAGTTTCACTTCCTGGCAATGCCTGTGTTTCTCAGAAAAGGAGCCCTCAGAACTTTCCTTTCACTTTCTGTTCCTGGAAATGCAGGGCTCTACAATGTGCTGGCTGCCTCTTTACTATTGGCCAAATTCCTGTGAGGGTGGAACAGAGGCCAGAGATTATTTAAATCCCGCCAGCTCCTCACACACAGTTTAGACATTGCAAGTGACAGCTCTTTTATCTCTGCAGAGTGACCACACCAGCACACAGGACCTGTTCCAGTGCGAGGCCAGTCTGTGCAGAGGAGTGTTTCTGCCCTGGGCTGCAGGGAGCACTTCATCCAGGCTCTGCATTTCCTGCCCTGCCAGAGGACACATTCAGAGCTCAACCCTGACACCAGAAGTCTCTTTTCTTTCAGGAGCTGGTAAGCAAGAGGCTACTTTGGATTGTGTGGAGATCTAAAAATAGAATCATAGATCTGTAGGTCTAAGGGTGGGAGAGACTGGATGCTCCATTTTGGGTGCTGTGGACTTGGTAGACTGAGGGCAGGATGTCTGGTGGATGAAGCAGTTAACTATTTGGGACATTTTCAGAGAGCAGCTTCAGAACACACTTTATTCATAAGAACTGCAGAAGGATCACGTGAATGTCAGGGCTCTCAGTGCATAGGGCCTTTTCCCTAAGAGCTTCTGGATCGGACACTTCCCATCTCTTGCCTAAATACCTTTCCCTGGGGAGATGATGCATATTAATCTGTTGAAAAAATTCAAATCAATAAATTTTAATGAGCTAATCAGCTTTATTAAATGATTCATGGATTAGGCAGCATCTTATCTAGCAAATAGAAAGGAGATCCATGGGACCCCTGGGTGGCTCAGTGGTTGAGAGTCTGCCTTTGGCTCAGGGCATGATCCCAGTGTCCTGGGATCAAGTCCTACATCAGGCTTCCTGCGTGGAGCCTGCTTCTCCCTCTGCTTATGTCCCTGCTTCTCTCTCTGTGTGTGTCTTTCATGAATAAATAAATAAATAAAATCTTAAAAAAAAAAAGAAAGAAAAGAAAGGAGTTCCATTGAGCTGTAGGAAAGGAAATGTTTTTAAACTAAGAGAAGTAGAGAAAAAGAAAGAAGTCATTAACAATTCCTTTGCCACTGTGAGGGCATCAGCCGTGCAGCAGAGCTTCAAGCTAACTGGAAAACACACACAAAGAACATACTGATAACCAGTGCTAGGTGACACTAGGATAAAGATGAGCTGTGGGTATACAACTGTCTCAGAAGAGGAGGTGTGAAGCCTCTAGGGCAAAAGTAATTTTTCCGGGATAATGGGCCTGACAAGTCAGACATTGCTGGTAGACTGTTTCCACAATTTTATAGAAGTCCCCCTTCCAATGTCTAGCCATAGTTTGAGTCATTTTAAATGCATATGATGGGAGAAGGAATGAAAAAACAACAACAAAAAGGAGCTGCTAGTGAGCCAAGAAAAACAAAGCAGCTGTTTTGGGTTTCCCAAAAAGCCCTGACTGTTCAAGTTACAGCCATTGTTTATCTATCTTATTTTCTCTGGGTCAGAAGCAGAGTGTTGCCATGATAGCCTGACATCAGAATGGCAAAAATCTCTGAGGCAATGAGGGACATTTTTGCAGCAGCAGAATGGATTTTGTCCACATGTGCCACAGTCTTTATAGATTCTTTTGGGGGCTGCCTTCGCATGAATGTCAGCTGGAGCATTTTCCTGATATTCTGGGGTAGTTCTTTCAGTGTGAGCCTCAGTTTTGATGACAGCAATTGCAGAAGGTAGGAGAGTAATTACAAGTGATAACATTATACTAGGACATATCAAATTTCCAGGAATTTTACATAATTTCTAGAACATTTATATACCTATACAAATACAACATAAAACACTGGATTTTTTTTTTTTGTAGAAAGATCACCACTTACTACCAAAAGTAGATTAAATGCTAAAAACAAAGAAAATTTGTCCTTTTAATAAATAGGAAACCAAATGCTAATTTTGCACCAGCTTACCTTTGTATTAAAATTTATTCATTCCAATGTCAGTTTGACTATGTATAAACTTCTTTTCCAAAAGTTTCTTTTACACAATCTTTTTAACAAAAAAAAAAAAAGAAAGAATGAAAGAAAGAAAGAAAGAAAGAAAGAAAGAAAGAAAGAAAGGAAGGAAGGAAGGAAGGAAGGAAGGAAGGAAGGAAGGTGCATCTGGTCCACATACCTTTAAAAAAAAAAACTTTTCTTTCATTCAGAGAAGTTTCCTTTTTTAATTTTTGTAGCTATAACAAAATATATTAGAGTTCTCAACCCTTAGAAACTTTCATTTTTATTGAAAACGAAGTGGTAAGCATGAGTTAACTGTGTCTTACACCAGCATTTTTTAGATTGGCAAATTTAGAAATATACTTTGTAATTTCAACAAACGTGCTTTTTCTATAGTACAACTTTTCAATAAAGACCTCAAAAAAAGTGTACCAATGGATGTACATTTAACTTTAATTAAGACGTCAAAATTAGAGAAAACTAATTTTAGTAATCAATGTTTCATTATTTATCTTATTTGGAAATGATCTAAATATAGTGAATTTAACTATATTCACTAAATTTCACTAAATATAGTGAATTTAACTTAAATCATTACTTACTCTAACTCAGTAAAATATTAAGGTTTTAGCTTAGATTTCAGAAAGATTTTGGAAACTGTATAGAAGTTTATCCAATTTCTTTTTCTTAAGTAAGCTCCATGTCTAACATGAGGCTTAACCTCATGACTGCAAGATTAAGAGTTGCATGGCCTAAGAAGTGAACCATACAGTGGCCCCTACAAGTTGACCTTAATTTTTAAAAAATTAATTTCCACATTTATTCAATATTTTTGTTCTTAACAATTATGTTTAGATTACTCATAAAATGAGTACTCATAAGTCATGAGACATCAAAGTCAATTATTCTGCCAAGTATTTTTATTTTTTATTAAGTTTTTAATTTTAATGCCAGTATAGTTGATATAGACTGTTATATTAGTTTCGGGTATACAATATGGTGATTCAACAGTTCTATACATTACTCAGTGCTCCTCATAGTAAGTGTACTTTTTAATCCCCAGCACCTTTTTCATCCATCCTCCACCTACCTCCCACCTGGTTACCATCAGTTTGTTCTCCATAGTTAACAGTCTGTTTCTTGATTTGTCTGTCTCTTTTTCCCCCTTTGCTCATTAGTTTTCTTTCTTACATTCTACATATGAGTAAAATCATATGGTATTTGTCTATGTTTGACTGACATATTTCACTTAGCATTAATACTCTCAAGCTGTATACATGTCATTGCAAAAGGCAAAATTCCATCTTCTTTTTTTAGAGATTTTATTTATTTATTTGAGAGCATGACCTGGGGGGAAGGGAAAAGGGAGAGGGAGAATCAGACTCCCTGCTAAGCAGGGATCCCAAGGTCGGACTTGATCCCAGGACCTGCAGATCATGACCTGAGCCAAAGGCAGACACTTTTAACCAACTGAGGCACCCAGGTACCCCAAGATTTCATTCTTTTTATGGCTAAAAACCATTCTATTACATATATATCACATTTTCTTTATCCACTCATCTATCAATGGACACTCGGGCAGCTTCCATAATTTGGCTATTGAAATAATGCTGCAATAAACAGAGAGGTGCTTGTATCCCTTTGAATTAGTGTTTTTGTATTTTTTGGGTAAAGACCCAGTAGACCAATTACTGAATGGTAGGGTAGTTCTATTTTTAACTTTTTGAGGATCCTCCGTACTTTTCTTCCACAATGGCTGCACCAGTTTGCATTCCTACCAAGTGTTCACCATGCTTCCTTTCCCTCCACATCCTTGCCAACGCTTCTTGTTTCCTGTGTTGTTCATTTTAGCCATTCTGACATGTGTGTGAGGTGGTATCTCATTGTACTTTTGATTAGCATTTCCCTGATGATGAATGATGTTGAGCACCTTTTCATGTGTGTGTTGGCTTTTTGGATGTCTTTTTTTGGTGATATGTCTGTACATGTCTTCTGTCCATTTTTAAATTATTTGTTTTTTGGGTGTCGAGTTGTATTAATTCTGCATATATTTTGTATAGTAATTCCTTTTTTAAAAAAGGCTTTTCTCAAAAAAACATTTTATTTATTTTAGAGAGAAAGTATGGGGATGGGATGGAGAGAGGCAGAGTGAGAAGACAATCTCAAGCTGACTCTGCTGTGCAGGGAGCACAATGCAGGACTTGATGTCATAACCCTGAGATCATGACCTGAACCAAAATCAGGAGTCGGCTGCTTAACCAATTGAGCCATCCAGGTGCTACTTGTATACTAATTCTTTAGCTGATATATCTTTTACAAATATATTCTCTCAATTCATTAGGTTGCTTTCTAGTTTTGTTGTTTCCTTTGCTGTGCAGAGGTTTTTTACTTTCATGTAATCCCAATAGTTATTTTTGTTTTTATTTTCCTTGTTTCAGGAGATCTATCTAGAAAATTGTTGCTATGGCCAATTTCATTTACTGCCTATGCTCTCTTCTAGGATTTTTACGGTTCTAGGTTTCCCATTTATGTCTTTAATCCATTCTGAATTTATTCCTGTGTATGGTATAAGAAAGTGGTTCAGTTTGATTTTTTCATATGTAGCTGTTCAGTTTCCCAACACCTTTTGTTGAAGAGACTATCTTTTTCCAATGGATATCCTTTCCTGCTTTGGCAATGATTAATTGACCATATAATTGTGGATACATCCCTGGGATTTCTATTCGATTCCACTGAACCATATGTCTATTTTTATGCCAATAGCATTCTATATTTTTGTTTTTTATTTAAATTTCAGTTAGTTAATATGCAGTGTACTATTAGTTTCAGGGGTACAGTTTAGTGATTCAACACTTACATACAATACCCGGTGCTCATTACAAGCGTACTATTTTGATCAATACAACTTTGTAATATAACTTGATGTCAGGAAATGTGATGTCTCTAGTTTTGTTTTTATTTCTTAAGATTTCTTTGGCTATGTGGGTCTTTTTTTTTTTTTTTGTCTCTATACAGATTTTAAAATTGTTTGTTCTGGTTCTGTGAAAATTGCTGCTGGTATTTTGATAGTTTTTGCACTGAATCTGTAGCTCTCGGGTAGTATAGATGTTTTATAATATTCACTCTTCTCACCCATGAGCAAGGAAAGTCTTTCCATTTCTTTTCATTGCCTTATATTTCTTTTGTCAAAGTTTAATAGTTTTCAGAGTACAGGTCTTTCACCTCTTTGGTTAAGTTTATTCCTAGATATTTTACAGTTTCTGTTGCAATTGTAAATGCAATTGTTTTCTTGATTTCTCTTTCTGTGGCTTCTTTATTTTATTTATTTTTTAAAGATTTTATTTATTTATTCATGAGAGACACAGAGAGAGAGGCAGAGACACAGGCAGAGGGAGAAGCAGGCTCCCTGCAGGGAGCCCGACCTGGGCTCAAGCCCTGGGCTGAAAGCAGGCACTAAACCACTAAGCCACCTGCGCTGCCCCCTATGGGCATCTTTATTAGTGTGTAGGAATGCAATATTTCTGCATATTAATTTTGTATCCAGCAAATTTAATGAATCCATTTATCTGTTCTAATTTTTTTTGGTGGAGTCTTTAGGGTTTTCTATATGTAGTATCATATCATCTGCAAATAGTGAATAAGTTTTACTTCTTCCTTACCAATTGGATGGCTTTTATGTCTTTATGTTGTCTGCTATTTCTAGGACTTCCAGTATTGTGTTGAATGTGTGTTGAGAGGGGACATCCTTGTCTTTTTTCTGATCGTATGGGAAATGTCTCAGTTTTTCCCCATCGTGTATGATGTTCCCTGTGGGTATTTATTTATTTATTTGTTTGTTTGTTTTATTGGAGTTAAATTTGCCAACATATAGTATAACATCCAGTGCTCATCCCGTCGAGTGCCCCCCTCAGTGCCCATCACCCAGTCATCCCATCTCCCCTCCCACCTCCCCTTCCACTACCCCTTGTTCCTTTCCCAGAGTTAGGAGTCTCCTCGTGTTTTGTCACCCTCTCTGATTTTTCCCACTCATGTTCTCTCCTTTCCCCTATGATCCCTTTCACTATTTTTTATATTCTCTGTATGAGTGAAACCATATGATGATTGTCCTCCAATTGACTTACTTCACTCAGCATAATATCCTCCAGTTCTATCCACTGTGGGTTTTTCATAACAGACTTTTATTTTCCCATTAGTATGTTCCCATTAGTACTACTTAGGGTTTTTATTACAAATAGATGTTCTACATTGTCAAATGGTCAAATGCTTTTTGAATCTATTGAAATAACACATGCTTTTTATCTTCTCTCTTATTGATAGAATGTATCACATTGATTGTTCTGTGAATATTGAACCACTATGCATCTCATGAATAAATCCCACTATATTGTTCTCCCAAGCTATTAAAAATTTTTTGTAACAGAGAAAGCATCAACTTATTTATTTGACTTTAAGTAAACAAAGGTAGAATAAAAATGTTATTTTTAATGCTTATAAACTCTAAAGACATTTTTATTTTTATTAAACCAACAGTCTTAAATTAGCTTTAATACTGAATATTTTTCCAAATCACATGAACTTGAACAACATTTAATGTAATGTCCATTTTTCTGAGAGTTTTAGAACATTCAATCCTTACAAGTGCCTGCCTCAAACCAACCAAATAGAGCCCTTTTACAATAAAACACTCCATATATATATGGACACACAACAGCAGAGTCCTTGTCATTAGTAATTTTTGTGGAAAAGATTTTAAGATTTTGTTTAACTTAATTAAGAATTAATCTTCAAAAAAAAAAGAATTAATCTTCAGGAGGCTGTGTTAGAGTTTGGGTGCATTTTAGCAGTTGGTATTATAGAAAGGCCTCTTTCCCTTTTTTTCCCCCCTTAGTCTCAGGCAATTATGGGTGTGTTTCTATTTCAAAGACATGATAATGTGTATTACTTTAGGGGGGCAGAGAAAGAATGCAAGTTCCTCCAGGAAAGATTTGGTTTTCTAAGACCAATAACTCACAAGTCCTTTGAAATAAATGGAAAGTTTTCAGGTTGGCAAAAGAATAGGTGAACTTTGAATTGCCTCTAGAGCTGACTTGTATTTATGGTTTCTGTCAAGGCAATTCAGATAGAAGATAACTTAGAATGAGTATTCAAATTAAGGAGGATAGTGGAAAGCATTAACAATTATATCAGTTTTATGGTCTTTTGTATTGGGTACTTCATTTCTTTTTTTATCAGCTTTTAGTAGTGACACTTTCAATGAAGCTATTTTGGAATTTTGAAGCTTTTGCTTTTAAGTGCACTTCTCAAGTTATCTTTTTTTTGATGTATATTTTTTATTGGAGTTCGATTTGCCAACATATAGTAAAACACCCAGTGCTCATCCCCCCTTAGTGCCCGTCACCCAGTCATTCCATCCCCCTGCTTACCTCCTCCTCTTCCACTACCCCTTGTTTGTTTCCCAGAGTTAGGAGTCTCTCATCTTATCTAATTGGAGTGTTCCTCATAAAAACAACTATAATTCTAGATTGCAATTCCCCTGAGAGCTGGAAGCAGTTTAGTAGGACCCTTGCCATAAATGGTGTTTAGCCCACATTTCTATCCAGCCATATCTAGTTACAAATAGGGAGTGACTCACAATTTCCTCTGGCCTTACTTTATGGCTACCAATCTGAAAGTCTCCAACCCAATCTGTTAGGGACACAAACAGGATTATAGATTTTTATAGCTTCCGGAACCATAATTATTAGATATAAAATAAGCAATGTGCTAAAGTGTAGAAAAATTAACTCTGGATTTTAAAGATCCCCTTTATTTTTATTTGCTTATTTATGTATTTATTTATTAGTTTTCTTTAAATTAAAGCTTTACTTTATGTACACATTAACAGAAACCAACAGCACTGAGGTAGTAGAACTGTGGATATAAGCAAGAACCAAAGAACTAGAGGCTGGGACAAGGATTGAACCGGCAGACCTCTAAGAATGGGGACTGCAGTATGATGCCACACACATAAAGAACTGTCACTGCCACCAACAGTTCCCAACGTGGCTGAGTTCAGAACCAAGGGCTAAATTTAGAAGTTACTGCAGACTGTTCAATAGAGTGTCCTGTACACATCACCACCAATGTCCATCATGGATGAAACCAGCAGGTTCCATTAATGAAGACAGCAGACAGGAAATGGGGAATAGCCTAAGGCAGCAAAGAGCAGTAAATATAGACTGTGGCCTGGAACTGAGGAAGGGATACCAATGTGGACTTGTAGAATGAGCCAAAGACTAAAGACTGGTGCTCTGTCAGAGCCTCTGTGTTGGTGACACAGTGACTCATTAACCCTGAGGTGGAAAGGCAATTTGATCAGGAGTTGTAATGCAAAAAAAAAGAGCAGAACTCAAAGCAAGATGGACTAGCATAGCCCTTGGCAATGTTGAGAAAGACAGTGAACTAAAAAAGACTCATAGAGCCCTACACCTGTGTTTCTTGTTGTCCTCAAATACAGGTCAGAAGTTTACCTAGGATCTAGACACTGACACCAAATCTGTAAAAAAATAAAATTCAACCGAGTATATTCTAGAGGCTTAATGGTTTTATTAAATGGTTTATGAATCAGGCAGCTTCCCACCTATCAAATATAAAGGAACTCCATCAAACTCCAGAAAGGGAAAAGTTTTGAAATATAGAGAGAAAGCAGAAAAGAACCCATTGTTTTAGCCAATGTTGTCCTCCTAAGGGGAAAGTAGGGAATTTGTCAACATAGTTTTAGTGCTGACCAGGAAACAGCCATGTTGACTGCTGAAAGATCACATCCTTGGAGGTTGAAACTACTGTTAGGTACTAAGTCTTAGTTTACTGACTTGGGGCTTTAACTCAAGTGGCTCCATGATGGCCCTTTTTAGCACATCTCTCCTAGAACTGAAAGTTTTGTGTGTTGGGTCTTTGAGAGGATGAGATGAGAATTGTATGTATATATATGCACATCTAAGGATCACTGACATGGATTTCTCACATTCCCTCCCATTTCTATTCCAGCTGCAGAGGACACACTGCAAGAGGAATATAAGCTCCCAGGGATAGCATTAAAAGTACTCTGCCACTGCTTCCCTTGCATTGCTGTTTCATTAGAAAATAATAACAGAACTTCACAGGGAACATCAGGTGAGGTATGGAAACTTAACAATAGGGCATGGCTTTTGTGTGGTTGAAATTTGCTCATCACACAGAATTTTGTTTTCCACATCTATTTGCCCTCTCAATCCTGTCATTTGGTTTCCTCTGCTGTATTTGTTCTGTTCCTCAGGACCTGTCTCAGAGATTTCATCGCTTTGCTGTGTATTTTTCCCCACATCTTCTGAGAATGCACAGACATGGAACCATATCTGATAGGGCTGAAGTCTCACCTTGTTGGCCCCTTCATAAGGCCCTGATTGTGTATGCCTCTTTCACACTGAGGCTTGCTCATTCTGCTTTGAGTGGTACCTGCTCTCCAAAGGGATGATATTGTTTGCCCTTCACACAGCCAAATGTTGGCCCTGCACATGCCACATCCTCAAGATTTCCACTCTACGACATGTGAAGAATATTCCTGCTGAGCAGTCAGAAGTGCTTTTTTTAAAAGTTGCTTCATAGCAATCTTGAAATGTAGATTCCCACCATTCTCTCTTCTAAGGAGAATGTTTGCACTCCCCATTCATATGTATACCAGTCCAGACCTTGTACACTTGCTCTGAATATTTCTTCCCAAATTTGTTTTTGCCATCCTCTCCTGAATTGTAGCCTATGGAATAAAGCAAAAAGGAGAAAAAATAAGTGGGAAATATCAGAAAGGGAGATAGAACATGAAAGACTCCTGACTCTGGGAAATGAACTAGGGGTGGTGGAAGGGGAGGTGGGCGGGGGGTGGGGGTGACTGGGTGGCGGGCACTGAGGTGGGCACTTGACGGGATGAGCACTGGGTGTTATTCTGTATGTTGACAAATTGAACACCAATAAAAAATAAATTTATTAAAAAAATTGTAGCCTATGGCTACCAGGAAGCTCCTGGAGGATGTGCCTGATCCCTCACTTTTAGTCTAAGGACACTTCTCTAGCCTATATGCTGCCTAGACATCAGTGCTAACTTGAGGTAACTTGTTTCTTGGTTTAAAAACTCTGCACCCAATCTCTGCAGGGGATAGTATACAAATACTTCACATTACATTTAGTCCTGAGTATATGATTTCTTCTGGTGCCCTATCTCAAGGTACAAGTCTCCAGTGATCAGATAGGTCCAGGATTCCAGAACCAGCTCAGTCTGACTGACAGCAGGAAAAATGACAGAGGGACTTCCTTATCGTGGCTGGCTTCTTACAACATCCCATTCAGCTGCTGCTTCAGTCTTTGCTCATAAGACATTTTCCACCAGTGGCACTTTATATACCAGTCAGTCCTCTAGGTGGTTTATCTCTCCTACTGGTTTCTGTCCCCTATTATACGCAGGCTTGAAGTAGGTGATGGGTGATCTCAGACAGTTGGGGTGGTTCATAAAAATTCCTAGGTGGATAGTCCAACATGCTTTTTTAGAATACGGAAGTCCATTTCACCTACTGTTACTACTCCAGGAAAAATAGAGAGTCCTTTCAACACCTTGTTTCATGAGCCAGCACACTTTCTAGGTAAAAGAAAACACATTTGCAATCATTAAACGTTTCTATCTTTTCATAAAGATACACAGTATCTTTCTGAGAAGGAAAGAAGCCACTCATCTTTATTTAGCTACCTCATATAAGACCCAAAGTCTATGACATGAGGTTGGAAGTTATCAGAAGGGGATTTTCTGGAGGGTCTCACACCACAGGTGGGAAGGGATATGGTGGTGAATATCAGTGCTGTCTTTTAGATTTTCTACCATAAAGAAGTATTATTTTCATAATATTACAAATAAAAAAAACTAAAACAAGATAAAGAAAGGATAATATGGGCAGGAAAGTTTCAGTAGAAGAATCAGGCTTTGAAATTTGTCTGGAAGAATGAAAAGCATCTTAAACAAGAAGGGCTTTCCAACCTAAGGGAAGTGCCTGAACAAGGGCAAACTTTGCATCCAGGTCAGAAGTCCACACAATGCCTGGACAGAAAGAGAAGGGCTCCTGGATACAATGTTGTGGCCAGGACTGATGTTATATCTGTCCCTAATGGCATAGTCAAGCCACCACTTGTTGTACTAACTCTTTTTTCTTCCCTCTTCTCTCCTCCCCATAGTGCCTTTTACTATTCCAGCCATGGGTCAGTCCCCTCCTTCCACACCCTCGAATAGAAATGGTGGTGATTTGGCCTCCAGCTTTGACAAGTTTTTTAAGGAATTCAAGCTGGATAGCAAAATTATCTCTCAGGAGACCATCAGCACAATTCAATCACATCTGGAGAAAGGGGATCTTCAGAGTGCATTTTCTGCAATCAATGATGCATTGCGAGATATTGACAATGCCCCACTGAACATTGCTGTGACCGGGGAATCTGGGACAGGAAAGTCCAGCTTCATCAATGCCCTGCGGGGCATGGGGCATGATGAAGAAGGGGCTGCCCCCACTGGGCCAGTGGAGACAACTTTTCTCAGAAAGGCCTATAAACACCCAAAGTTTCCCAATGTGACATTTTGGGATCTGCCTGGCATAGGGACCACTAGCTTTCAGCCTCAGGACTATCTGGAGAAAATGGTATTTAGGGAGTATGACTTCTTTATTATCATCTGTGCTACACGCTTCAAAATCAATGATGTGCAACTGGCTACTGCAATTAAAAAAATGAAGAAGAATTTCTACTTTGTCCGATCTAAAGTGGATAGTGATTTATATAATCTAAAAAGAATTAAACCCAGAGAATTCAATAAGGATGAAATCCTGCAAAAGATCCGCAATGACTGTGTGAAACATCTGATGGAGGCCAATATGAGTGATGCTCAGGTCTTCTTAGTCTCCAGCTTTGAGTTATCTGACTATGATTTCCAAAGCCTGGAGACCACCCTTCTGAGGGAGCTCCCTTCCCACAAGCGCCACATCTTCATGCAATACCTGCCGATTGTTACTGAGGCCACCATTGACCGGAAGAGGGATTGCCTGAGACAAAAGGTCTGGCTGGAGGCCATTAAAGCTGGAGCATCAGCCTCCATCCCTTTGGTGGGCTACATCAGTGATAACGATGTGGAAACTTTAAAGGATACTTTAACTCTCTACAGGTCTTACTTTGGATTGGATGATATATCCCTGAAAACCATAGCCAAGGACTTGAATGTGTCCGTGGAGAAACTCAAGGCAAACCTTATGTTTCCCCATTTGCTATCAGTTGAAAAGTACGATGAACCATTAGGGGAAAAACTGTTGAAATATGTGGAAAAATTCTGCTCTGTTAGTGGAGGACCCATTGCTGCTGGTATTTACTTTAGGAAGATTTACTATTTGAAAAATTATTTCCTTGACACCGTGGTGAGTGATGCAAAAGTTCTCCTTAAAAAGGAAGAGATTTTTAAGGACCCTGTGGACTCTGAGCAAACCTATCTACATACGAATGTTGGAAATGAAAATGGGAAAAGTGACACATCCAGCTCCTGAATTATTCTCAGTGCTGGCATGGCAGTGGTCCCTGGAAAAATGACTTAGGGCTTCCTTCAAACATCTTGACCCACTGCCCTCAAGGTGTATCACAGGCATCTCCATAATTCACTCTTGAATAAACCTTGAACTTAGTGACTATTATTTGACAGTGAGAATAATGAGCTCTAAAGAATCCTTCCTTCATATGATCCTTCCTGGGAAAATGAAAGAGAGGAATCTGGAATTTTCTGCTACTGGAGAGAATAACTCTTTGTGTGATGGTTGCTTAATAACCCAGCACTGGAATTTCTACTGACATAGTAGTAAAAAATGGCTATGCACATAGTGGGTTCTGAAAAATGGATTTTTATATAAATGGGTACATAATACATCTTTGGTGTTCTGACACTCTGTAATGAATCCATACATTCTTTTTCTTAAAGTTTTAATTTAAATTCCAGTTAGGGAACAGACAGTGTAATATTAATTTCAAGTGTATAATATAGTGGTTCAACACCTCCATGTAATACCCAGTGATCATCACAAGTGCACTCCTTAATTTCTACCTCCTGTTTAACCCTTCTTTTCAGTCACTTCTCTTCTGGTAACCATTAGTTTCTTCTCTATAGTTAAGTGTCTCTATCTTGATTTGCCTTTCTCTGTCTCTCTTTTTTTTCCTCTTTGTTCATTGTTTTGTTTCTTAAATTCCACACATGAATGAAATAATATATGTCTTCACTGACTGACATTCCATTTAACATAATTTTCATCCATGTCATTATAAATAGCAAGATTTCATTCTTCTTTATGGCTGAGTAATATTTCATTATATCTATATCCATGTCTTTATCTATATCTATATATCATATCTTAATCCATTGATCAGTCAGTGGACACGTGGGCTGTTTCCATTGTTTGGCTATTGTAGATAATGCTGCTATAAACATTGGGGTCATATGTCTTTTAATTAGTATTTTTATAATTTTGGGGTATATACCTAGTAAACAATTGCTGGATCATTGGGTGCTTCTATTTTTAACTTTTTGAGGAATCTCTATACTGTTTTTCAGAGTGGCTGCACCAGTTTGCATTTCTACAAATGGTTCAAGGGGATTCCCCTTTTTCCACATCCTCACCAACACCTGCCATTTTATTGTGTTATGGATTTTAACCATTCTGATGGGTACAGGTTGATATATCATTGCAGATCTGATTTGTATTTCCTTGATACTGTGTGATGTTGAGCATCTTTTCATGGATCTGTTAGCTATCTGGATATATTCTTTAGAAAAATGCCTACTCATGTCTTCTGCCCATGATTAATAAGATTATTTGCTATTTGGATGTTGAGTTTTATATTCTTTATACATTTTGGATACCACCCCTTTATCAGATATGTCATTTGCAAATATATTGTCCCAGTTCAGAGGTTGCGTTTTAGTTTTGTTGATTGTTTCCTTCACTTTGCAGAAGCTTTTTGTTTTGATGAAGTCCCAATAGTTTATTTTTGCTCCCTTGCCTCAGGAGACTCTTCTAGAAAGAAGTTGCCAAAGCCAATATCAGAGAAGTTACTACCTGTGTCCTCTTCTAGGATTTGTATGGTGTCAGGTCTCACATTTGTTAATCCATTTTCCATTTTTTTTTGTGTATGGTGTAAAGAAATGGTGCAGCTTCAGGAAGTGTCTCTGGTGTGTGCTTCATGTTGTGTTTTGGCTGCTTTGCCCTTCAGGCCAATTATCCGTAGAGGCTCTCCCTGCCTGCAGTAGGCAATGTTTGGTCCTTATCCTGAATGTCATGAGTTTTAACTAGGCATATTCTGGTCTTCTTGTGAAATGAGACCTAGCACCACCTCCATGAGAACTGATGCCCTGCAGAACTCTGGTCAGTGGGAGATCTCAGGTAGGCAGGGGTTTGTGCTGGTCTTCTGGTGGAGGAGCCTGTCACACTGGGACTGATGGAAGCCTGACTAATAAGGGCACTTCCATTGGAGCTCAGGAGTGTGGGGCTTGGTATATGCAAGTTAAGCAGCCAGTGCTGGCACTGTGCTGTTTCCTGTTGGTGGCTCTACATTTATGCTGAGGGGTGAGAGAGAGAATTGATAATGGCCACTTCCTTTGTTCCCAGGGAAGTGTCTCCATGATGTAGATTCTCAGGGAGTGGTCTGACCAGATTGAATCATTTCCCCACTGTGTACCCCAAGTGCTATTTAGATCACTGTTTCCAGGCTGTCTGTCCTGGAGTTGTTTCCCTGTGTTGTCTCCAGGAACAGTGCAGTGCCTTCTGGGCTCTAACCTAGTGAAGCCCACTGACTTTTAAGACTCCGGGCTTTCAGCCCCACTGATTTCAAGAACTCATGACATTCAGATACTCTCATTTCTCAAGCCAGTTGCTTTGGGGAAATATTCTCCTTGTACCTTATCCTGTGTGCTCCACTCTCTTGTCCTTCTCTATAACCATGCCTCCTACCCCTCCTAAGCACCTGCAATCCCTTTCTCCCTTAAACCACAGTTCTGCACTTCCTATCTTCTTTGATGTAACCTCTTCTCTCCTTTAGTCATGGGGTTTAGTTCTGCAGTCTTTGTGGTCTATTTCTGGGGTATTTAGGATGATTTGATTACTATCTAGTTGCATTCACAGGACAAAGTGAGCCTAGGGTCCTCCTACTCCGCCACCATTTTCTTCTCCAAAACATTTGCTTTCATTCATGAATGTATAAATTCTGATTGTTAATAGATCATCAGTTATGTTGACATATCTTCCTTATCCTTTCTAGGGTTATCATTGTATTTAATAAACATAAAAGATAGTGAGATGAACATGTGTCACAGAAAATGAAAGAGAAACATAAGCTAAGGAAAATATTTATGGGATATTTGTGAGAGAGAATTATATAAGATAGGAACATAGTTAAAGGATTTGCATATTGTGTGTCTAGACACTCCTTGCTTGCTAGCAGTATATTTTGTGCCTAAACTTGAGAAGTTAAGGAATAAGGAACAAGAGGATTGTGACAACAACATGGAAATTTTAAAAAATTTTTCAAAAGGTCCTTAATAAGAAAAAATATTTGGTCAACCACAAGAAAAGTTTTAGAAAGACCACAAATACACAGGGGTTAAAGAACATCCTACTAAAGAATGAACAGGAAATTAAGGGAGAATTTTAAAAATGCATGGAAACAAATGAAAATGAAAGCAAGAGAGATCAAAACCTTTAGGATGCAGCAAAGGGAGTCCTCTTTAAAAAAATTTTTACTTATTAATGATACACACGGACAGAGGCAGAGGGAGAAGCAGGCTCCCTGCAGGGAGCCTGTTGTGGTACTTGATCCCAGGACCCCAGGATTGTGACCAGAGCCAAAGGCAGATGCTCAACCACTGAGCCACCCAGGTGCCCCAGCAAAGGAGGTCCTAAAAGAGAAGTACATAGCAATACAGGCCTTCCTCAAAGAAACAAGAAAAGTCCCAAATACACAACCTAACTTTACACCTAAAGGAGCAGGAAAAAGAATAGCAAGTAAAGCCTAAATCCAGCAGGAGAAGAGAAATAGTAAGGATTAAAGCAGAACTCAGTGATATCCAAATAAAAAACAAACAAACAACCACACAAAACAGTAGAACAGAGCAATAGAACAAGGAGCTAGTTCTTTGAAAGAATTAGTAAGATTGATAAATTCATGGCTAGAATTCTCAAAAAGAAAAGAGAAAGGACCCAAATTAATAAAATCATGAATCAAAGAGGAGAGATCACAACCAACACAAAGGAAAAACAAATTATTTTAAGAACATGTTATAAGCAATATATGCCAACACATTAAGCAATCTGGAAGAAATGGATTTATTCCTAGAAAATTATAAACTACCAAAACTGAAATAGGAAGAAATAGAAAACCTGAACAGATGCATAAGCAGCAAAGAAATTGAAGCAGTAATGAAAAATCTCCCAACCAACAAGAGTTGAGGACTAGATGGCCTCCCAGTGGAATACTACCAAACATTTAAAGAAGAATTAATACCTATTCTTCTGAAATTGTTTCAAAAAATAGAAATGGAAGGAAGACTTCCAAAGTCATTCTATGAGACCAGCATCACCTTGATCCCAAAAACCAGACAAACATGCCATCAAAAAACAGAATTACAGGGATCACTGGGTGGTGCAGCAGTTTGGCGCCTGCCTCTGGCCCAGGGCGCGATCCTGGAGACCCGGGATCAAATCCCACGTCGGGCTCCTGGTGCATGGAGCCTGCTTCTCCCTCTGCCTGTGTCTCTGCCTCTCTCTTTCTCTGTGTGACTATCATAAATAAATTAAAAAATTTTTTTTAATTAAAAAAAACAGAATTACAGGTTAATATCCCTCATGAACAGGAATGTAAAAATTCTCATCAAGTTACTAACAAATAGGATCTGACAGTACATTAAAGGATTATCAACAAAACCAAGTGGAATTATTCCATTGGCTGCAAGGGTAGTTCAACATCTGCAAATCTATCAATGTGACACACTACATTAATACAAGAAAGGACAAGAAACATATGATCTTCTCTATAGACGCAGAGAAAGCATTTGACAAAGTATAGCATCCTTTCTTGATTAAAACTCTCCACAGTGTTGGAATAAAGGGAACATACCTTAATATCATAAAAGCCATCTATAGAAATCCCACAGCAAATATCAATCAAAACCACAATGAGATACCACCTCACACCAGTGAGAATGGGGAAAATTAACAAGGCAGGAAACAGCAAATGTTGGAGAGGATGCGGAGAAAGGGGAACCCTCTTACACTGTTGGTGGGAATGTAAACTGGTGCAGCCACTCTGGAAAACTGTGTGGAAGTTCTTCAAAGAGTTAAAAATAGACCTGCCCTACGACCCAGCAATTGCACTGTTGGGGATTTACCCCAAAGATTCAGATGCAATGAAACGCCGGGACACCTGCACCCCGATGTTTCTAGCAGCAATGTCCACAACAGCCAAACTGTGGAAGGAGCCTCGGTGTCCATCGAAAGATGAATGGATAAAGGAGATGTGGTTTGTGTATACAATGGAATATTACTCAGCCATTAGAAAGGACAAATACCCACCATTTGCTTCAACGTGGATGGAACTGGAGGGTATTATGCTGAATGAAATGAGTCAATCGGAGAAGGACAAACATTATATGGTCTCATTCATTTGGGGAATATAAATAATAGTGAAAGGGAATATAAGGGAAGGGAGGAGAAATGTGTGGGAAATATCAGAAAGGGAGACAGAACATAAAGACTCCTAACTCCGGGAAATGAACTAGGGGTGGTGGAAGGGGAGGAGGGCGGGGGGTGGGGGTGACTGGGTGGCGGGCACTGAGGGGGGCACTTGATGGGATGAGCACTGGGTGCTATTCTGTATGTTGGCAAATTGAACACCAATAAAAAATAAATTTATTATTTAAAAAAAGAAAACAAATATCATTCTCAATGGGGAAAGACTGAGAGCTTTTCCCCTAAAGTCAGGAACACAATAGGGGTGCCCACTCCCACCTCTGTGAGCACCAACATAGGACTAGAATTCCTAGCCTTCTTAGAAATAAAAGGCATTTAAATCAGCAAAGAAGATGTCAAACTCTCATACTTGGCAGATGACATGATACTTCATGCAGATATCAAAAAAAAAAAACCTCTCCACCCCAAAATTGCTAGACCTCATACAGAAATTCAGCAATGTGTTAGGATAGAAAATCAACAGGCAAAAATTAATTGCATTTTTATACACTAAGAATGAGACAGAAGAGAGAGAAATTAAGGAATCATTTCCTTTTACAATTGCACCAAAATCTATAAGATACCTAGGTATAAACCTAACCAAAGAGGTAAAAGACCTATACTCTAAAACTACACAACACTTATGAAAGTAATGGAGGAAGACACAAAGAAATGGAAAACCATTCCATGCTCTTGGATTGGAAGAAAAAATATTGTGAAAATGTCTTTGCTACCCAGGATAGTCTAAACATTAAATGCAATCCTTATCAAAACACCATCAAAATTTTTCACAGAGCTGGCACAAATAATCCTAATATTTGTAGGGAACCAGAGAAGACCCTGAATAGCCAGAGGAATGTTGAAAAAGAAAACCAAAGCTGAGGGCTTCTCAATTCCTGACTTCAAGCTATATTCCAAAGCTGTGATCATCAAGACAGTGTGGTACTGGTGCAAAAACATAGCTCAATGGAGCAAGATAGAAAACCCAGATATGGAACCTAAACTCTATGGCCAACTAATCTTCAACAAAGCAGGAAAGAATATCTAATGAAAAAAGTCTCTTCAACAAATGGTGTTGGGAAATTTGGACAGCCACATGCAGATGAATGAGACTGGATTGCTGTCTTACATCATATACAAAAATAAACTCAAAATGGATAAAACACCTAAGTATGAGACAGGATCCTTAAAGTCCTAGAGCAGAGCACAGGCAGCAATCTCTTTGACCTCAGTTACAGCAACTTCTGGCTAGACACGTTTCCAAAGGCAAGAGAAACAAAAGCATAAATGCACTATTAGGACTTCATCCAGATGAAAACCTTTTGCACAGCAAAGGAAATAGCAACTAAAAGGCAACCTACAGAATGGGTGAAGATATTTGCAAATGTCTTATCAGACAAAGAACTAGTATCCAAGATCTATAAAGAACTTATCAAACTCAACACCCATAGAACAAGTAATCAGGTCAAGAAATGGGCAGAAGACATGAATAGACATTTCTCCAAAGAAGATATACAAATGGCCAACAGATACATGAAAAAATGCTCACCTGCACTGGGCATCAGGGAAATACATATCAAAACTACAATGAGATACCACATCACATAAATCAGAATGGCTAAAATTAACAAGTCAGGAAACAAAAGATGTTAATGAGGATTAACATTTGTTAATGAAGAAAGGGGAGAAAGGGGAACCCTCTCATACTGCTGGTTGGAATGCAAGGTAGTACAACCACTCTGGAAATCAGTATGGAAGTTCCTCAAGATGTTAACTACCCTACAACCCAGCAATTGCCCTCCTGGGTATTAACCCCAAAGATACAAATGTAGTGATCTAAAGGGGTACCTGCACTCCAACGTTTATAGTGGCAAAATCCACAATAGTCAAACGATGGAAAAAGCTAAGATGTCCATTGAGAGATAAATGGATAGAAGCAACTATGGGGGCAGGGGCAAGATGGCAGAAGAGTAGGGGTCCTCACTTCACCTGGTCCCACAACGTACCTAGATAACTTTCAAAACATCCTGAACAGCTATGAATTTGACCTGAGATTTAAAGAGAGAACAGCCCAAATGCTACAGAGAGAAGGGTTTTCGCTTCTAGCAAGGTAGGAAGGTGGAAAAAGTTAAAAAAAAAAAAAAAAAAAAAAAAAGAATCAAATGGGGAGGGGCTCCGCGAGGAGCCAGGCTAAAGCCAGTCAGTGAAAGCCTCCAGGACAGGAAAGCCCTGCCCTGGAGAAGTGAGAACTTTATAATCTGCACCAGATTTTTCCTGGGTGGAAAAGTGCTCAGCAGAGAAATAAAGCAGAATCTCAGGAGGAGCAGTGAAGCCTCCAGATTCCCAGAGTCACTAATAGAAGAAGTACGCCCTGGGGGAAAGCACACCACAAACTGTGGACCCATCCTGGTAAAGGACTGGAGCGCACACCCAGCAGGGCATTTGGAAGAAGCCAGTCGGTTAGGCGGGCGGCTCCAGACTGAGGTGTCTGTGTCCTGATGCCTTCAGGAGATGTGCCCACCAACAGCGCGATTCCAGTAGCACAGGGCCGTGGATCCCAGGGCGCCCAAGCGACAAAGCTGGTGATCCTGTGCTCCCCGTGGGACAGCAGAAGAGAGGAAGGCTGAGAACTCTCCTGCTGCTGGGCACCCCCAAGCCGTGCAGATCAGTGCACCCATGCCTGCCCTGGGAGCATCTAGACCAGTGCAAACTGGGAGACTGCATTAGTTAGGAGCAGGGAGCTGACTCCAGAGCTGGAGATCTGGCTGTCACCATTGTTGTTTTTCCTCCTTCTTTCACCCTGTGCCTGAGAGGGGGTGGGGCCAGCAGGGAACAAAGGCCTCACTGGACAAACAGCTCACACTGAGCCCAGCACTGGCAGGGGGTGGAATCTGCACCCAGGTGTGCACACTTGAGTATCAGCACAGCAGACCCCTCTCCCAGAACACCAGCTGGAAGAACAGAGGAAGAATAAGTTGTTAACCAAGCAGCGAACAAAGCTCCAGGGGAAGTCAAGTGATTTATAGGATACAGAACTAGAGGATACCCCTCCTTTAAAAAAAAAAAATTCCCTTTTTCCATTACACCTCACTTTTATATCAGACTAAAAATTTCCAATATTTTTTCTCTTTTCCCACCTTAACTACAATATTTTACCAGCTCTTCATTTTTAAGTTTCTTCCTTTTTGACTTTCATATTTCTACAATTACATGTCTTAGATATATTTTCCACTTCCGGATTCCCTTCAACAGATTCAATTTAATTTTGGAAGATATACAAGATATGGGTTTTTTTGTTATCTCTGCCTCATTTTGTTCTACAATGGCAGAGTTTAATACCTCTTAAAACATGACCAACATGCACCCAGAACCAAGTTGAATACCTTGCTGCTTTATTGTGTGAGATTATATTGTCTCTTCATTCCCATTCTGCCCCCTTCTTTTATCTTGTTTATGTTTTGCTGGTCAATGTTGGGGCTTTCTACAAGTATTGCTGGTTGATATAAATCTGGGACTGAGCATCTTCTAATATACAGAACTTAATATACTTAGAACCAAGAGGATTACCCTCTAGAACCCCTCAGGTAGACTACATTCTCCCTCCACTACAACTTCTTGACCACCACCATCTCCCAGTCCCCCTCTTTTCTTTTTTTTTCCTTTTCTCTCTTTGCTTCTTTAACTTTGTTTTTTTTTTTCTTTTTTCTTTTTCTTTTTTCTCTTCTTCTTTGGGATTCATGGCTTTTTATTTGTTATTACTTTGTTTTAAAATTTGTTTTTCACTTTAGTGGTCCTTTTGTTTTCTTTTGTTCTGATCTTTTTCATTTTCTGGTCTCTGACCTTGTCAGAACAATCTGGGGTAAAATTCACTTAGGTTGGGGTTGATATTTTTGACTCAGCCCACTCATACAACTATTCTTCACTGAGTAAAATGACTAGAAAGAAGAACTCACCACAAAAGAAAGAATCAGAAACAGTACTCTCTGCCACAGAGTTACAGAATTTGTATTATAATTCGATGTCAGAAAGCCAATTCAGAAGCACAATTTTAAAGCTACTGGTGGCTCTGCAAAACAAACAAACAAACAAACAAACAAACAAAAAACATAAAGGAATCAAGAGACTTCATGACTGCAGAATTTAGATCTAATCAGGCTGAAATTAAAAAACAATTAAATAAGATGCAATCCAAATTGGAGGTCTTAACAACAGGGTTAATGAGGTAGAAGAAAGAGTGAGTGACATAGAAGACAAGTTGATGCCGAGGAAGGAAGCTAAGTTAAAAAGAGAAAAAAAATTTAAAAATTAAAAAATTAAAAGACCATGAGGAAAGGTTAAGGGAAATAAAAATAAAAATCTAAGAAGGAAAAATCTACATATAATTGGGGTTCCAGAAGGCACCGAGAGGGCCAGAAAGCATATTTGGACAAATAATAGCTGAGAACTTCCCTAATTTTGGGAGGGAAACACGCATTCAGATCCAGGAGATAGAGGGGTTCCCTTCCCCCCAAAAATCAATAAAAACAATTCAATACCTCGATACTTAGTATCTTGCAAAACTTGCAAATTTCAGAGATAAAGAGAAAAACTTAAAGAAGCAAGAGATAAGAGATCCCTATCTTATATGAAGAGAAATATCAGATTAACAGCAGACCTCTCCACAGACACCTGGCAGGCCAGTAAGGGCTGGCATGATATATTCAGAGTACTAAATGAGAAAAACAAGCAGTGAAGAATACTGTATCCAGCAAAGCTGTCATTCAGAATAGAAGGAAAGGTAAAGAGCTTCCAGGATAGGCAGAAACTGAAAGAATATGTGACCACCAAACCAGCTCTGCAAGACATATTAAGGGGGACTCTGTAAAAGAAAGAGCCCAAAGAAATAATCTACAAAAATAGGACTAAATAGGTATTATGATGACACTAAATTCATATCTTTTAGTAGTTACTCTGAATGTGAATGGGCTAAATGAACCCATCAAAAGACGCAGGGTTTTGGACTGGATAAAAAATCAAGACCCATCTATTTGTTGTCTACAAGAGACTCATTCGAGATCTAAGGACACTTCCAGCCAGAAAATGAAGGGTGTAGAAAAATTGTAAATTGAATCATAAATTGTTCTCCATTCAAATGGTCCTCAAAAGAAAGCTGGGGTCACAATCCCCATATCAGATAAATTAAAGTTGATCCCAAAGAGTTTAAAAGAGATGAAGAGAGACACTGTATCATAATTAAAGGATCTATCCAACAAGAAGACCTAACAATCATGAATATTTATGTCCCTAATGTGGGAGCTGCCAAGTATATCAATCAATTAATAACCAAAGTAAAGACATACTTAGATAATAATACACTAATACTGAGAGACTTCAACATGGCACTTTCTGCAAATGACAGATCTTCTAAACATAACATCACCAAAGAAACAAGGCCTTTTTTTTTTTTAAAGATTTTATTTACTCATTCATGAGAGACACAGAGAGAGAAAAAGAGAGGCAGAGACACAGGCAGAGGGAGAAGCAAGCTCCATGAAGGGAGCCCGACATGGGACTCGATCCTGGGACTCCAGGATCCGAACCTGGGCCAAAGGCAGGAGCCAAACCGCTGAGCCACCCAGGGATCCCCAAAACAAGGGCTTTAAATGATACACTGGACCAGATGGATTTCACAGATATATACTTTGCATCCGAAAGCAATGAATACACATTCTTCTCAAGTGCACACGGAACTTTGTTCAGAATAGACCACATACTGGGTCACAAATCAGGTCTCAATGGACACCAAAAGATTGGGATTGTCCCCTGCATATTTTCAGACCTCAATGCTTTGAAACCAGAGATCAATCTCAAGAAGAAATTTGGAAGGAACTCAAACACGTGGAGGTTAAAGAGCATCCTATTAAAAGATGAATCGGTCAACTAGGAAATTAAAGAAAAATTTAAAAGATTCATGGAAACCAATGAAAATGAGATACAACCATTCAAAATCTTTGGAATACAGCAAAAGCAATCCTAAGAGGGAAATACATCGCAACAAGCCTCCCTCAAAAAATTGGAAAAACCTCAAATACACAAGCTAGCGTCGCACCTAAAGGAACTGGAGAAAGAACATTAAATAAAATGTACACCAGGCAGAAAAAGAGAGGTAATAAAGATTCGAGCAGAATTCAATGAAATAGAGACTAGAAGACCTGTAGAAAAGATCAACAAAACCAGGAGTTGGTTCTTTGAAAGAATTAAAAGATAGATAAACCATTTGCCAGCCTTATTAAAAAGAAAAAAGACTCAATAAAATCACGAATGAAAGAGGAGAGATCACAGCCAATACCAAGGAAATACAAATGATTTAAAAGCACTGCGTGTTATACTATAGGTTGGCAAATCGAACTCTAATAAAAAGAATAATAAAAAAAACATATCAAGAGCACTTATGCACCAATAAATTAGGCAATCTAGAAGAAATGGATGCATTTCTGGAAAACCCACAAATTACCAATACTGGAACAGGAAGAAATAGAAAACATGAACAGGCCAAAATTGAAGCAGACATCAAAAACTTCCCAAGAAGAAATAAAACCTATTCTACTAAAGCTGTTCTGAAGGAGACAAAAGGATGGAATACCTCCAAACTCATTTTATGAGGCCAGCATCACCTTAATTCCAAAACCAGAGAAAGACCCCATCAAAAAGGAGAATTATAGACCAATATCTCTGATAAACACATGCAAAAATTCTTAACAAGATACTAGCCAATAGGATCCAGCAGTACTTTAAAAAGATTATTCACCATGACCACGTGGGATTTGTCCCTAGGATGCAAGGTTGGTTCAACATTGGTAAAACAATCAACGTGATAGATCATATCAACAAGAGAAAAAACAAGAACCATATGATCCTCTCAATAGATGCAGAGAAAGCATTTGACAAATTGCAGCATCCATTCCTGATCAAAACTCTTCAGAGTGTAGGGATAGAAGGAACATTCCTCAGCATCTTAAAAACATCTACAAAAAGCTCACAGCAGGGGATCCCTGGGTGGCGCAGCGGTTTGGCGCCTGCCTTTGGCCCAGGGCGCGATCCTGGAGACCCGGGATCGAATCCCACGTCGGGCTCCCAGTGCATGGAGCCTGCTTCTCCCTCTGCCTGTGTCTCTGCCTCTCTCTCTCTCTGTGACTATCATAAATAAATAAATTTAAAAAAAAAAAAAAAGCTCACAGCAAATATCATTCCCATTGGGGAAGCACTGGGAGCCTTTCCCTTAAGATTAGGAATATGACAAGGATGTCCACTGTCACCACTGTTATTCAACATAGTATTAGGAGTCCTAGCCTCAGCAACCAGACAACACAAATAAATAAATAAATGGCATTAAAATTGGCAAAGAAGTCAAACCCTCCCTATTCACAGATGACATGATACAGTACATAGAAAACCCAGACTCCACCCCAAGATTGCTAGAACTCATAGAGCAATTCAGCAATGTGTCAGGACACAAAATCAATGCCCAGAAATCAATGGCATTTCTATACATTAACAATGAGACTGAAGAAAGAGAAATTAGGGAGTCAATTCCATTTACAATTGCACCCAAAGCAGAAGATACCTAAGAATAAACCTAACCAAAGAGGTAAAGGATCTATACCCTAAAAACTACAGAACACTTCTGAAAGAAATTGAGGAAGACACAAAGAGATGGAAAAATATTCCATGCTCATGGATTGGAAGAATAAACATTGTGAAAATCTCTATGCTACCCAGGGAAATTTACACGTTCAATGCAATCCCTATCAAAATACCATGGACTTTCTTCAGAGAGTTGGAACAAATCATCTTAAGATTTGTCTGGACTCAGAAAAGACCCCAAATAGCCAGGGGAATATTAAAAAAGAAAACTAGAGCTAGAAGCATCACAAGGCTGAATTTCAAGTTGTACTACAAAGCTATGATCAACAAGACATTGT
Organism: Canis lupus familiaris; assembly: GCF_011100685.1. Lineage (NCBI taxonomy): Eukaryota > Metazoa > Chordata > Mammalia > Carnivora > Canidae > Canis > Canis lupus. The sequence goes on along the minus strand of NC_049232.1, from coordinate 1,092,143 downwards.
GGTACTGGCCCAAAAACAGACACATAGATCAATGGATCATAGAGAATCCAAAATGGGCCCTCAACTCTATGGTCAACTAATATTTGAGAAAGCAGGAAACTATTCACTGGAAAAAAGGACAGTATCTTCAATAAATGGTGCTGGGAAAAATTGGACAGCCACATGCAGAACAGTGAAACTAGACCATTATCTTACACCATACACAAAGATCTTTCATATCTAAATATGAGACAAGAATCCATCAAAATCCTAGAGAAGAACACAGGCAACACCCTTTTTGAACTTGGCCACAGCAATTTCTTGCAAGATACACCTATGAAGGCAAGGGAAACAAAAGGAAAAATGAGCTCTTGGGACTTCATCAAGATAAAAAGCTTCTGACAGCCGAAGAAACAGTCAACAAAACTACTTGCAAATGACATATCAGATAAAGGGCTAGTATCCAAGATCTATAATTAACTTATTAAACTCAACAGCAAAGAAAAAAAGAATCCAATCATGAAATGGGCAAAAAGACATGAAAAGAAATTTCACCAGAGAAGACATACACATGGCCAACAAGCACATGAAAATATGCTCCACATCACTTGCCATCAGGGAAATACAAATCAAAACCACAGCCAGATACCACCTCACACGAGTGAAAATGGAGAAAATTAACAAGACAGGAAACAACAAATGTTGTAGAGGATGTGGAGAAAGGAGAACTCTTGCACAGTTGGTAGGAATGTGAACTGGTACGGTCACTGTGGAAAACTGTATGGAGGTTCCTCAAAGAGTTAAAATTGAGCTACCCTATGATCCAGCAATTGCACTACTGGGGATTTACCCCAAAGATACAATGCAGTGAAAGACTAAGACACCTGCACCCCAATGTTTATAGCAGCAATGTCCACAATAGCCAAGCTGTGGGAGGAGCCTTGGTGTCCATCAAAAATGAATGGATAAAAAGATTGTTAGAGAGAGAGAGAGAGAGAGAAAGAGAGAGAGAGAGAGAGCCAGGAGCATTATTCATATATATATATCTTAATGGAATATCATATATATATTAATATTATATTATATATATAATGAATATTACTCAGCCATTAGAAATTATGAATACTCACCATTTGCTTTAATGTGGATGGAACAGGAGGGTATTTTGCTGAGTGATGTAAGTCTATTTCGAGTACGACAAACATTATATAGTTTCACTCATACAGGGAATATAAAAAATGTGAAAGGGATTATAAGGGAAAGGAGAGAACATGAGTGGGAAATATTAGAGAGGTTGACAGAAAATGAGAGACTCCTAACTCTGGGAAAATGGAAGGGGAGGTAGGTGGCAGATCGGGTGACTTCATGACAGGCACTGAAGGGGGCACTGGACACAATGAGCACTGGGTGTTATACTATATGTTGGCAAATTGAACTCCAATAAAAAACATATCAAATAAAGAAAAAGAATAAATTCTTGTTATTTAGAACAGCAATAGTAAGCATTGAGGTCTTTAACTAAGTGAAAAAGTCAGATAGAGAAAAACAAATACCATATGATCTCACTATATTTTGAATCTAAAAAATAAAACAAGAAAATACAAATCAACCTCCTACATATAGAGAACAGATTGATGGTTGCTGTTGAGTGAGGGATAAAATTGGTTAAAGAGGTAAATGGTACAAAAAAACAATTATGTAAAAAAATAATCAAATATGTAAGTTGTGGGGATGTAATGTGCAGTATAGTGAATACAGTATAGCTTACACTGTATTGTATATTTGAAGTTCCTAACAGAATAGATTTTAAAAGCCTTCACTAAAAGAAAAATATTTGCAAATATGTAAGGAAAACTTACACTTGTCATCATTTTGCAATATATACAAATATTGAATCATTTTGTGATATACTTGGAACTAATACCAAGTTGTATGCCAATTATACCCCAATTAAAGACATAAAACAAAGATATCCCCCAAACATCTGGAAATGAGAAGTGTTCTAAGTATGCAAGGATCAAAGGAAGAAGTCACAAAGGAAATTAAAACATATATTGAATAATTAAAAATAAATATGTCACATATCAAAATTTATCATGAAACTAGAGCAGTCATTAAAGTTTGACATTAAGTGTCAATATTAGAAAAGAAGATATAAAATCAGAAATCTATATTTCCACCTCAAGTCTATAGAGAAAAGAGTAAGTGAAACTGAAAACAAGAAGGAAGGAAATAATAAAGATTATGGCAGATATTAATGAAGTAAAAAATAAACAATGGAGAAAAGCAATGAAACAATAAGTCAGCTGCCTGAAGTGATCGATAAATCTGATAAACTTCTAGTTAGGCTGAATGAAACAGAGAAGATAAAAATTATCAATATAAAAAAATGAAACATGGGGCATCAATACTGTTCCCATGGACATTAAAAGGATAACAATGAATAATAAGAACTCTATCCTCACAAATTCAACAAGTGAGAAAAAACAGACTAATTACTTAAAAGACAAGAACAACCAAAACTCGAGCAAAAGAGACAAAATAAAAAGTTCTCTATTAATTAAAAATCTTTTAAAAAACAAAAGAAAGAAGAAAGTTAAAAAGAGGGAGAGAGACAGAGAGAGAGACAGAGAGAAATTCAGGCACATATTTTTTTCACTAATGAATTCTACCAAACATTTAAAGAAGAAATAGTATTAATTCTATATAAATTTATCCAGAAAAGGAAGGCAAAATAGACAAAATAATTATGAAAAAAAGAATAATGTTTGAAGGCTCACATCCTATTCTTACCCTATTCTAAGACTTACCAGAAAATTGACATAATTTGGACATTATGGTATTGAGGAAAGCATAGATATGGCACAACAATGGAACAGAATAGAGAGGACAGAAATTCACCTGAGTATGATTAAACAATTTTGACAACTTGTTAAGGCAATTCAATAGAGAAAGAAATTTCTTTCAAGAATGTTTCCTAAAAAGGTGTATACCAATATAGTGGTGGTGATATTATGGGGGGAGAGGGTGGAGATAAACAAATTAGCCCATATGTTTCCTGGAGAAAAGGTTTGTGATAATAATTTCTCTCTCTCAAGTTAATTTACCTGTGTTTGCCTCCTAATAATTCCAGTGTCTCCGTGAAGCTCTTTCACTGTGCCATACTTACTTTATGTAAGTGTTAAACTTCTTCATTTTGGACTTGTATCCCCACAAAGTCCCTGAGTAAGTGAATTCGACCCCATTTTGAGAAAGGAAAAATGTTTTGAAGTGATTTACCAAAGGTCAGACAGCTAGAATGCTGCACAACCACCTTCTTTGCTCACTCTCACACAAATATCCACCTGTGTGTACACGGCATCTCCATTCTGAGTTCAAATAGCCACAGTTATATTTCTGAGCTTGTTTCCTGACTCCTCTGCTGTCATTACAATTATGCAGAAAAAAAGGCATCCCAACAAAGATCACTAGAGTTTACCTCCCACTTTCTCGATGACATCCCCCAGAAAGTGATTTCATTTGTCCCTTGCTATGCTGACTTAGGACTGCTGCAATAGGAGAGAGAAGCCTGACCTGGGAATTGGACATTTCACTTCACCTGCTCCAACAATGTCCTACTTCAGAGAACCAAAATTTCATCTCACAGCTCCTAAACTGGAGAGAAGTTAGGACAGAGACTATATTACAACATTGACCCAGTCTTCTACAAAATGCCTTCAGACAATGGCATGGACAATCAAGGAAGAGGGGTTTCCCTTCCTCAAAAACATAAACTCTCTGATGATCTGAGTCACTACCACCAAACTTAGGTCAGGAAAGGGAGTTTTGTGTTCAAGAAGTCATGGGGGGAACAAAAAAGTTAAGGCATAGTGAAATCTTATTGAGGGCTACTGCATGACAAAGTTCACTCCAGATGCCTAAAGTGTTGGCCAATTATTCATGGCACCTCCTGGAGGAGCTTTAGAAGGTCCTTCAGACAGAGACTGAGTGAGTTTTGCAGGATGACATAAGAAGGACCCAAAATTGCACACAATCATTGATTGGGCTCATAGGTCTTGAATTATAGACACCTCCCAGCTCTATCTCCTCCTCCCAGACCCCAACACCTCTATCTTCTTAACAGGTCCCTCTTTCACACTTTGCACTGCCAGGGGAATACTTTAAGCTGTTTATGTATGCCAGCCAGGCACATGAACACTCTTGTTAATGGGGATCAGTCTTGTCTTGGGATCAGTCTGATGAAACCAAAGTACTAATACTTATTGTACTACTTCCACCTTCTTCTGAGTTCTTCCTTCCCACAGTGAAAGATTCATTTTCTTGTCTCTTCGGGAAACTCAGGAACTTTTAAATAAACCCCACAGCTGTAAGTATTTGATAACTCTCATCTTATCACAAGTATCTTCCCCAAGGCACCTATAAAGACCCTTTGGATTTGTCTTTTTCTATCTTAAGGCCACCAAATTGGAAGGAAAAGACCCAAGGATCTTGAAAAGGTCATGACTTCTGGAGGAGAAGAAGATTGTGTAGGACCAGTGCTGGCCACATTTGGTTGATGAGATGAAAAAGGTGGAGTATTTGTTCACTGTCCATGCTCTTTATTAGGATAGATGGGATTTGGTGGCAAGATGGTAAGCAGTCTGTATCCTGCTAGTGTGAATTCTGCACTGGGAATGCATGTGAGAATCTAAGGAACAAAAATTTTTAAATGCAATGTGGCCATACACAAGGGTCAAGAGCTCCATTCCTTTGAGTATTTCACATGTATTTTATACATGAAGCAGCACAATCACTCACTTTCCCTTCTTGCCTCCTTTCTTCCCTCCTGCAGACTTCTACTGAGCAGTGGGGGAGCAAGCTGTAGTGGGGAAATTGTGGGCCAGTAGTACCCTCCTCTTTACATCTTTGCTTTTCACTCTCTGGAGTGAGCCTTCAGAATAATAAGGGATCTGAGAGATAGCCTCACTCATGTATATCTGTTATATCATGAAGCATTTATCATTAATATACCAGTAATGGGGAAGGAGTAGGAAAATTTAATTACAGTAATAGCAGGAATAACCATCCATGAGCTTTGAGTCAGATATTGTTGTTTTTGCTGGTCCCGTTTCACAAGTTTGATGTGAAAATTTGGGTGAAAGCAAAAGACATTATTCTTCCAACTTGTGTAATTGAATTCATCTTTGCTTTCCAGGCTCATTCTTTTTTTTTTTTAAATAAAAGTAAACTGTTTATTAAAAGATACAACAAAGGTACAGATACAGAGATACATACAAAGATACAGATATATATATATATTTACATATATATACAGTCTTGCTGTTTTCATGTGCACTATACTTAGCAGCACATTAATCAGGCAGCATTTTAATGGGGTTGTTTTGACACTTGGCGTTATTACTGTGTCATTTTGACAAGATACAACTATAGCCTCATGGAAATTTCAAGCTGTAAATTCCACATCTCCAATTTTTAATAGTAGCAAAGAGGGGAAGGAGAAGGGAAATGGAGTACCAAGGCTGAGCATTAGGTTAAACACAAGAATTCAAAGGGCCACGGTAGCACAGGGAAGGGAAAATGATTAAAATTAAAGACTATCTGACAAACAACCCAAAGAAACCATTGTTTAAGGGCAATGGGCTATGTATCCAAGATGCTCACACATCAGCCTACAATGACCTTTTCCAATCCAGTTCTTGTGTTGAACCTGAGGATCTGCCTCTCTCTGCTCGATCCCTCCACCCAATAAATTTGCTACCACCAAAATCTAGAGCTATAGAGCCTTGAAGCAAAACGGGAAGCTAAATAGTTGTACCTTGGACTACCTTCCCATAAGTGCAAGGAGGGCCCAATGTTGGGTAAGGATGTGATAACACTGTTCTCTGCAATTTGATGCTTTTCACTTTGTGGCTTGGTTCCACAAAGTGAATTGCATCGAGTTACTGTCAAATGAGAAACTGCGGGTTATTTCATCTGTTGTCTAACCCGGCCCTGCCATTTAACCCGGCCCTCAGAGAGCAAATTGCTGCTAAAAACATTATCATCATCTTTGTTTTCTTCACCATTTTTCTCTACAGGAACCCACTCTCCATAAACACTATCTGCTTCTTTTTTTCAATGTTGAGATCCAGATGACACAGGAAATTCTTCTGTTAATGTTACCTGGCTTTTTGGTGGAGTTGGCTTTGCTGCAGCAATATTCAGATCGAAAAAAATGGGTTTGGGTTCACTGAGTTTAAAGGGATGATGATGAAAAGGAGGTTCTTCTTCCTCTTCAACCGAAACATGAGGCTTATTCACTATTACATCATCATCTTCTTTACTCTGTGCGATCTGTTTGCATTCCTCAGTTAGTTCTTCTATAGTAGCTCCTCCTGATTTTTTAGCAACTTTCTTTTCTATTGTGGGTGGAGGTGTAGGCTTTAGGTTTGGCGGTAAAGGAACACCAGCCTTAGCACACATGGCAGCTGCATTAGCTTTGGCTATTTCAAGTAATTGAGCCTTATTCAAATCTGTCAGACGTTTAGGTGATCTGCCTCTTTCAGAAGACCTGGATCGTTTACGACGGATGGGAGATCTGCTGAACCTTCTTCTCAAGGGTGTTCGTGATCTCCTTAATCTTACTGGTGAGATACTAAAGCTTCGTCTCCTTACCACAGACCTTGATCTTCTCCGGCGGCTCGGGGAAATACTAAAGCTCCTCCTCCCCACAGATCTAGATCTTCTTCGGCGACTGGGAGTGTGACTCCGACTCCGACGACTTGGGGTGCGACTGCGAGCTCTAAGTGTTTTCCGGTTATCCCTAGAACTTGATCTTTTTCTTTTTCTTTCCCTGGACTTCGACCTGTGCTTTGGAGATCTTTTACGCTTCTCTTTTGATACAGAGCGCCTTCCTCTGGATTTTGACCTTGATCTGCTGCTCCTCCTCCTGCGTCTTGAACGGGACCTTGAACATGTTTGAGAACGATGAGACTTGAACTTAGATGAGATCCTTGCCCTAGAACGAGATCCAGGCTCATTCTTAATTCATCTTCATTCTCTCATATCTCATGTCCCTCATTGTATCTTGTTCACAAGTCTCTCATCTCATCTAATGTTTGGAAAGTATTAGAAATATAAACCCTAACTTTGTTCCCTTCTCTCTGTTCCCCTATAGTATCTAAAAATATGACATCCTAGAACATTTCCCTAATGCTCTTTCAACTTCCTCTTCTATGCTGTAGTGCCCCATTACATACTAAATTACTCACTTGCACATGTGCCCATAGTCATGAATTGACCTTACTCTGGTGAAGAGGGTATTGATCTGATGATTGGGGAAACTCATTCATGAAAAGCCAATGGACAACAGTTATCTTGGTTGTTACCAACATTTATTATCTGAATAAATGAATCAAATGTAAACTGCTTCATAATACATGGAGATTAATAAAAACTATGGGGTGTATATATGTCATGATTTTGGCAAAATAGCCCAGGGAATGAAGAAAGAAGCCATAGTTAAATCCTCTTTGCATAGTAGTGGAATATCAATATGGAACAATGCTTTTTTTCCAGTGGAGAGATATTCTTGCCACTTTAGGGAAGATCTGGCCTTGGTGGTAAGTGGAAAAGGATCCCATCCCCACTTACAGAACACAAGATCTTAGGCCTATTTATTATTGAGTTAGGCATTCATCTCTCTGTCATCTTCTGTGACTTAAGATCTCTAAAGTCTTATGCAAAAGAATTTTAGCATCATCTGCCACTGTATTGATGAATTTCAAATGTAGAAAGTAGATTTTAAAGAACTGGAAGATAGTGGATGGCAGGCCTCCATTTACTGAGCAATAGCATTCAACACACTTCATGGCTTTTTCTGCTATGCTGTCATCCTTCACAAGTAACCAGAAATCCAAGGACTTGGTGAAACTCTTGATCTCCTCCACAGACATGTCCAGCTTCTCTGCAATCCCTTTGACCGACTTCTCATCCAAACCAAAATGGCTCTGGTAAAGGTTCAAGCACTTTTCCTGCTGGGGAAAATCAAAGCCATTAAAGCAGGCCATGAAGGGGATGAAGCTCAAAGCTGATGATTTCAGGGCATCCAGCCAGATCTTTTCCTTGAAGAAAGCTCTCTTCATTTCAATGGAAGTGTAAGATAAATTGGGCAACAGGAGTGCAAAGATGTGGCGCTTATGAACAGGGAGCTCCTTCAGCAGGGTTTCCTCCAGTCTTGGGAAATCAAAGTCGTCCAGGTCAAAGTTGGAGACCAAGAAGATGCATGGCTCAGGCACTCCAATGTTGCTAAGATTAGCCAGGCAGTTGTCTCGTATCTGCTGAAGCACTCTCTCCCTTTTGAAAGACATGGGTTTGCTTTTCTCTTCATTATATAAATCATTGTCCACCTTGGTTCTAACAAAGTAGAATTTCTTGCCTATCTCCTTGATATTTTGGGCCAGCAAAGCATCATTGAGACTAAACCGGGAGGAAGAAATAATGATGAAGAAGTCATATGTAGCAAATTCCACCATTTCTAGATATTCATGTGGATGGAAATTGGGGGTTCCAGTTCCAGGCAGGTCCCAGAAGGTCACTTTGGGATATTTTGGATGTTGATAGGGCGTTTTCTTCATGGTAGTCTCCACGACTCCAACACTTGCAGAACCCTCCTCTTCATAACTAAGTCCTCGCAGGGCATTGATGAAACTGGACTTCCCAGTGCCAGATTCCCCAATCACAGCCACATCCAGAGGAGCATTCTCTGCTGCCACAAGTGATTCCTCAATTATGTCAGCCACATCTTTTAGCTTGGCCTCCTTAAGGGCTGCTTGAATTCTATCAAGGTTTTCTGAAGCGATGATACCCCCTGCCTTATTGACTAATGTGGTATAGTGAGGGATAAAGTTGATGGCCAGTTGCTGAAAATTCTTTCCTACCAGGAAATCACACATGAATTTATCCATAGTGGTTAACAGTGGAACATCTGTAGAAAAAGGAAAGTGAATTAGGAAGACAAATGGAGCAGCAGAACAGACACATAGTGTCAGCTGAGGAAACACACTGGTCTCAACAGCCCATTCCCATTCTCTCACACTTACTCGTGTTTCTCTGATTTATTTTTCCTGATGAATTTTGTTTTCATGCTATAGAAGAAACTCCTTGTCTACTCTGATTATTCCTATGTCACAAGAATGAAGACTTATTTAATAGAGAATAACAGTACTCAAAGATATTCACATCTTGAACCTCAGAGCCTGTGAATATGTTACCTTGCATAGCAAAAGGGCACTTTGCTGGTATGATGAAGTTCAGGATCTTCAGATGCCAAGGTTTTCTTGGATTACCCAAATGGGCTCAGTATGGTAACAAGGGACCGTATAAGAAGGAGGCAAGGCCAACAGAAGAAAAGGAGATGGTTAATGGAAGCAGATGTTGGAGTAAAGATCCAGAAAGATGTAATAAGAACCACAAACTAAGGAATTGAGGCAGCTTTCAAACGCTAGAGAAGACAAAGGAATGGAATTTCTCCTGGAGCTTATGGAAAGAACCAGTCTTGCTGACACCTTGATTTGATTTATTTTATTTTTACTTTCATATTTTTATTTTAATTAGAGTTAGTTAACATATAGTGTAATATTAATTTCAGGAGTAGAATTTAGTGACTCGTCATTACATATAACACCTAGTGCTCATCACAACAAGTGCCCTGCTTAAAACCCATCACCCACTGACTCTTTGATTATAGCTCTTTTAAGATTCATTTGAGCAACTCCTCTCTGGAACTATAAGCCAATAAATATGGGTTGTTGTCTGAAGCTGCTAAATTTGTACTGATTTATTACACAGTAATGAGAAACTATTGCAGACAGTCTTACTTTCCTAAAATTTCAATATAGAGCCCAGCACATCTCCCTTCTGCAGGAAGAATCAGTCAGGGCAGCATATTAGAGAGGACAATAGAATTGCAGACATAGCTTATATCCTATAGGCAAATAGGGGCATGACTTGTTTTTTGGAAGAGTACAATGGGCAGAGAAAAGCCCATCAGATTACGTTTTCTAGAAGTGGACTAGCGAAGCACATAGTCCTTGTGGTAATAATTGCCCCCTAGCAATTTAATGTCCATTTATGTCACCTCATGGAAAAATTTGGGTGGGATTTAGATCATGTGACAGGAAGTGGCAGAGGAAGTAGATAAGAGTTCTTATTTTCCCTATTCAAACCTGCACAGTCTTGAAATATAAGTATCTGATTAAATCATGGCAGTTCAAGGAAATCATTACTACATCACTGTTGGGGCCTCCTATCATTCATTATGAGTGAGGAAACTATGATTTAAAAAATATTTATACACATAAGTTTATCTCAGGGACTACCAGCACGATTTTACCAGTAAGGGCATGCTCAATGCTCATCCCCATCTTGCAAGTCGTGCAAGGAAAATTTTCAAAAGAGAGAGAATCATGACTCCCAAAGAAATATGAAATATATGTATGTTAAAGATTTTATTTATCAGCTTACTAATGAAGGAACCGGGCAGATGATATTACTGATTAAATGGAGAATCCCAAAAAGAGAAAATAATCATTCAAGAATATTGAATGCATATTGAAATGGGGCAAAAGTGCTGTATTCTAAGGTGAGAGTGGGAAGTCAATTGAACTTCCATAGACAGTGGCAGCTCCATAGTGTAATGGTTAGCTCTCTGGAATCTGAACCTCCACAGACAGATTTATATATATATGACGACTATGGACTGAATGTTTGTGTCCTCCACTAAATTCCTAGATGACATGTAAGCTCAAACTCTGGTATTAAATAGGTGGATTTGTGGATGGTGCCTTAGTCATGAGGGCAGAGTGACTGTGAATGGATTAGATTAAGACTGTAGAAACCTAGCTTGCTCATTCTGCCATGTGAGGTGACGGGGGTGGTCCACCTTGGAAGTGAGCTCTCACCAAATACTGAAACAAAGATGCCTTGATCTGGCTCTTCCTATCCTCCAGAAGTATGAGAAATACATCTCTATTCACAAGCCACTCAGTCTGTGAGTAACCACAGTATGTTGTTATAGCCTGAACAGGTGGAAAGAAATTCCCAACAAAATAATTATTTTGCATTGCTCCAATTATTAAAACTCATGATATTTAGAAATAGCTCTACAATATGAATGGCTAGATTGCATTTAAACATGACATAGTTTCCAATTGGAGATGCTCAGTAAACATTCTGCTTATTCCAAATTTTCTAACAAATTTCTTATTTAAAAAAAAAAGAAAGAAAAAGAGGCATCTTCAGACTATGGTTCTCTCTTTTCTGAAGAGGATTGCATGAGCAGTTGGATGAAATCTTAGCCCTCAACCAGTCAGAACTACATGTCAACTCTCTAAGCACAAAGCCAGTATTTCATTATTGCAAGTATACAGTTTTCTCACTCACCAGCCCTGAAGAGAAAAGATATTTCTGATGTCAGAGATCATGTATGTTTCTACTAAAACAACAGAAAATGCTGAGCCTGGTGTAGTGTCCCTGGAGCCAGTGGCACAGGAACAATCCAGGGGCCTATACTCCCTGGGAAATGGAGGCACTGGGTGCTCCTGAAGTTATTGCCCTATGCATGGGACTAGAGAGCCTTTGTCCTGCTTGGGTAAAGTGTGAAAACAACAGGAAGGATGACAGCCTCTGACTTGAACCCCTCCCTCAGGAAGACTTGGCTGACAGTTTTGGGCTCACATCTACATGAAAGTGAAACCATCATCTCTCCACAGAACAAAAAATTTCAAGAAAAGAGATATAGAAGTGTTTGGGCATCAGGGGGCTCAAGGAATGAGGGGAGGGCAATACCAGGGGCCATGAGACTCTGATGACTCCTATGAGATCATTTAGCCAAGACTCTCCATGGGAGCCCTGGAGACAGGGAGGAAGGCTGAGAACAAGATTCCAAAGCTTCCAGTGAATGAGAAAAGCATCTCTATCAGGAAGAAGAAGGACTGTGACATTTCTTTTGCTGTTTCATTTTAGGAAGTCTGTTGCTGGCTGCCACATTGTTACCCTTGGGCATGGATGACTCTGGCAAGTCATGGGATCATGTCTTATGAACAACTTAAACTATGAGGAAGAGCTCTGGGGGAATTTGGTAAGCAACAGGGAGGGAGATGCAGAAAGGGAGGAGAGAACCTGCCCTCTAAGATTTATACAGAAGATCAAGAGGAAAATACCAGAGATTCTACAGAAGAACATAGTAAGATCTGCTGTATCAGATAAGATTTATTTCCATGCTGGCAATAAAGGATAGTTGGATATACAGTTGGATGTTGGCATAAGCATAGACCATCTGACCCACAGAAAGGGACACAGAGCCCTGTATAGGATTCAGACTTGTGTGGAGAGGCGCAAGGGATGTCAGGGAGTATAGAAGGTGCCATCTACTAAATGGAGCTGACTAACTGGTTCTCCATATGGACAGAGGTTACTGAATCTCTGCTTACATCACTTACAATAATTAACTACAGATAGATTTAAGACCTAAGTCTCAAATGGAATCTATAGAAGAAAATACAGCTGTTCTTAGAAAAAGATTCCTTGGAGCCGCTGAGTGGCTTACTGGTTGAGCATCTGCCTTTGGCTCAGGTTGTGATCCTGGGGTCCAGGATTGAGTCCTGCATCAGGCTCCCTGTGGGGAGCCTGCTTCTCTCTCTGCCTATGTCTCTGCCTCTTTCTGTGTGTCTCTCAAGAATAAATAAATAAATAAATAAATAAATAAATAAATAAATAAATAAATAAGATTTTCTTTAAAAATGAAAGAAAAAGATTCCTTAAATGAGATGATACCCATATAATGATACCAAGATGACAGCGATATAACACAGATTGACCAATGTGATACCTTTGACTACATTAAAGTGAAGAGCTGAAATTCAAGGCAAAGATGCAAGTTCACACATGGATTTGACAACTAACTGTGGTTGCAGAGGAGCACATACACACACAGACATGCACACACAATTACAGCTCTCAGTAGTGAGGTAGGAAATAACCACTGAGACTCAGATACCCCTGGTAGCGATGGAGACTTTGTAGTGGGTGACAGAAAGCTCCCACTCGGGGGGGCCCCCAGAGCTGGGCTGCTCCCCAGCAGTCTGTGAGAGAATCACTCTGGGTATCGGTATTGTGCCCTGTTTGGTTGGCTCTGGTCTGCAGTGTCTGAGGACCGGGTGGCCTGGAGCCTGATATCCCAGTATGCCCACCTCAGGGTCCAGAGTTAGACCTGCTGCTTCTAATTTAATGTTAGGAAATCAGGAAATATGATAACAAGGACATCATTACATTCTTTCTCTTTAAAGGAAAGGAAAAGCAATTCCTTTTTAGGAATGAATGGCTTAGGAAATCCCTTCTCTCCTAGTCCTACTCAGATGAGTACAAGTCCAGTCAGTGTAACATACAACCTCCAGGCTCTTGTACAATGGAAAACTCCACTGCCCTGGTTCATCCTCTCCTCCAACTGAGTGAGACACCTGCAGCAGAGACAGGAAAAGAGTCTATTTCTCTCCTCTTTCTTCATCCCACTGTCCCATTACATGGAGGAGCATGGTGTAGGGCAACTACAAGAATAGGAAAGGATGTAGGACGTTTGCAATCCAGCTGATGGCTTGGTGTGGTGAATGTCCTTCAGGAAGGGGATCTATGGAAGGTCCATGCTGATGTCTCCATTGGTATCTCAGGGCAGGCATAGTCCAGATTTTCTAGGCTTCTACCTCCTCTGTGCTATCAGGAACAGAAGGGCAGCCATGTGCAGCCTCATTGTTGGGCATGTCCCTTGAAACAGGCTCGCTAAAATAATCCTTGCCTTCCCTCTCCTCAACTTGTCAGTTGTCCTTTCCTGACCCAGGATGGCAATCCAGGATGGCAATGATATATTAACAATCTCTTAGCCACAGAGGATTTCATAACTTGTTATGGGCATTTGCAATCTTGGCAGAAACTTTGTAAAACAGATCTTCTTTTTCGCCCTGTCACAGTCACATAGTCCCCTCCCTGAGGCCCCTCTCCTGAACACAGACACCCTGGGGAGCTTTCACTGCTGTTTCCACATGAGAATGAGGACATCACAATCACTGAGAGTTTAAGCAGCTGTTAGAGTCACCAAGTCAGTAGGGAGCTGTGTTGAGTTCAGACCCTCACCTGGTTGGGGCAGGTGCATCAACTCCAGGGAGGGTCACAGCTGGTGTCAGGAAGAGAACTCTACCACAGATGTAACCTCTGCAGTCTGATCTCTGTGGGCAGAAGTGAGTTAGCCCTTGAACTGGGCACTTGGGCAACCCAAGGAGCAACTTTGTAGGCAGTGTCTGCACCTATCTGAGGGGCCAGCTTCAAGGGGGCTGAAAGTGGACTCCTCACTGGTCAGGGCACTGGCCTCCAAGTAAGATTATCAGGTGTGAGGCGGCTGGTCTCAGAGCATTCCCACCCTCCCCTGGGCCTCTGGGCTGAAGGTACTCAAATAGCCCTGCATAACTCACAGGCAAATACTGCAGCACCCCACTCACTAGAATGAAGAAATTGAAACTGGTTCAGGCCTATTTTGAGAACTGGAGTCTTCTCCAGAAATAGAAACTGAAAGTAGCCCTCTTTGTGGTCCTTCCTGCTGGGGCTGGGATCCTGCCACTGGCTATATTCAGAAATTGCACAGTTTTGAGCAGGAAGGGACTAAAGCAGAAAACACTGTAAGATTGCCTTCTCCTTCCCAGTTCCTCTTCTCCCTCCTGTCTAGGCTCTTCCTAGGCCAACCCCACGCAGCACAACCCCCTTCCTTCCTTCTGGAACAATCTGGGCCTAGAATCAGTTTGGGGGCATCTCAGAGGGAGTGAACTCTGCCTGAGGGCTGGACTCTTCCCCTCATACAACATAGTCACTAGTAGACTAATGTCTATTGGTATATACTTGTTGTCTCATGCTAGCATGATCAACTACAGCAAAATGTGTGTTTTACCATCAAGTCTACCATCAACAGGTTAAAGAGGTCTTCCCAGATCCCAATTCAAAGAATCCTGTTGGTCATAGTCTAGATCCTGGTGACTGGGTATTCTGGAATTATCATTTTGAACTCCACTGAAAGGTATCTTACTAAGTGCTCACAACCACTGACATTCCTAGAAAACTAGAAGGTGTTGCGTCTTGGATACACATTTCACAAATAAAGAAGGCCTTACCTGATATCTGTCCGCCACAGATGCTAGAGACCTCTAAACCAAACTGCTGAGGAAGGTAAGTAGCTGACATCTAGGTATACTGCTTTCATCCAAGATAACAGATCAAGTCTTCATACTTTAAATGTGAAACTCTTTCTTCTTCTTTTCCTTTTCTTTACTCTGGCATAGTCTTAGAAATATTATGCCCTCAGCTGTATGTCTAAGCCAGTTGCTCAGAAAGGGGGATAAACTCCAGAAGTTAAAACAGTCTTCTATTTTAGGCTAAGAGAAAATATAATTGTGTCCCTAACTTTTGTCAAATAAAATAAGACATCTCATTGGTCAGGTCTCTTAGATTTATATCACTGAGTTAAAAAAAAGACCAACCAGGGCACATTCATGATTCAGGATTTGCTTTTATTGTCAAGGCTGTTTCCCTGGTTATAAGTAAATTTGCATAACAGTTTGTCAGGAACTTTTCCTTAACTCCTAAATATATTGCAGAATCCATTGCTAAGAGCATAGCTACGCAACAAAGATCCTTAGACTCTCTGGCCAAAGATTTTCTTGACAGTCAACAACCTCTGATTATCTTTTAGCTGAGCAAGAGCTGTCTATACTGTGATCAAACCACCTGGTGCATCTGGATTAACACTTCTGAGGAAGTTGAAGTTTTATTTATTTATTTTAGAGAGACAGTGTGTGCATGAACATGAGTGAGCATGGGGAAAGGCAAAGGGAGAGAGAGAAAATATCTCAAGCAGACTCCCCACTGAGCATGAAGCCCAACATGAGGCTCAATCTCACACCCTGAGATCATGATCTGAACTGAAATCAAGAGTCTGATGCTTAACAGACTGAGCCACCCAGGTGCTTCTACATCTGGGGAAGTTGAAAGACAACCAGATAAGATCACTGAGCAGAGGACACCTGGGTGGCTCAGTGGTTGAGCCTCTGCCTTTGGCTCAGGTTGCAATCCCAGGGTCCTGGAATCAAGTCCCAGAAAAGGCTTCCCACAAATATGAGAAAAGGAGACAGAACATGAGAGACTCCTAACTCTGGGAAACGAACTAGGGGTGGTAGAAAGGGAGGTGGGCAGGGGGTGGGGGTGACTCGGTGACAGGCACTGAGGGGGGCACTTGATGGGATGAGCACTGGGTGTTATGCTATATGTTGGCAAATTGAACTCCAATAAAAAAAAAAGGCTTCCCACAGGGAACCTGCTGCTCCCTCTGCCCCTTTGTGTCCCTCATGAATATATTAATAAAATCTTTTAAAAATATCATTGAGCAAACCCTTGGCTTAAAAAGATTCTGTTAATAGGGTCTTACTTTGATTTAAGTAATTCTGATTGTTTGGAATTTGGCAACCATGCTTTTAAAGTGCACTCTAATCATTACAAAGAATCCTGTTTGTAAAATTATAATAATCTACCAGATACACTATATGCTCTCAAAGGTTTTATTTTTTTTTATTTTTTAAAGGTTTAATTTATTTATTCATGATAGACATAGAGAGAGAGAGAGAGAGAGAGAGAGAGAGACAGAGAGAGAGAGGCAGGGACACAGGCAGAGGGAGAAGCAGGCTCCATGCCAGGAGCCTGACACGGGACTCAATTCCGGGTCTCCAGGATAACGCCCTGGGCTGAAGGTGGCGCTAAACTGCTGAGCCACCCAGGGTTCCCCTCTCAAAGGTTTTAAATGCATGTTCACAGATGCTAGCAATCAAGGAAATAATCTCCCTGGGCCTGGAACATCAGAAAAAGAATATAGAGCATGGATGATTAAAAAATTGTGAAACTGAAATCTTTGTGAATATTTCAGAGATTAAGCAAAAACATCATGACATGTGAATACCATGCAAAGGATCATCAAAAGCTGTGAGAATACTGGACAGTAGCTAAAAGTAGCACCAGTGCCTTACATTTTGATCACATCTCTAGGTTAAGCAGAGAGTCTGATTAAAGTAGGGGAATTGTGAAAAAGAAGGGCTACTGAGCCACAGGGTCACAGGGAGCCACTTAAGGTAAGTCCTCAACTCAGTAAACCCAGACCTAATAACTAACCTAACTACAGTTTCATTTCCCTACACATGTATAATTTAACCAGCCAAAGTGGGAATTTCCTGATCAGTGATGGGAACAATAGACCCTTTCCCATCCCCTTACCAGAACAATGTTGACAAAACAATTATTAACTAATAATTTATTTCCTTTTCCCTTTCCATCTTCCTTTAAAAACATTTCCTTTCCTACAACTTCTCCCAATTTCCTAGATAAGATGCTGCCTAATTCATGAATCATTTAACAAGGTAAATGGCTCTTTAAAATGTAATCACTAAAATAAATAAATAAAATAAAATAAAATAAAATAAAATAAAATAAATAAAATGTAATCACTTGAATCTTTTTTTCTAACAGATCATATATGCATTGTTTCCACAAGGAAAAGTATTTAGGCATGAGATGTGGGTGTCTGACCCAGAAGGGCTTGGGGAAAAGCCCCTATACACCAACACCCCTGACATTCATACTATTCTTCTCAGTTCACAGGAATAAAGTTTGCTTTCCAATCCCTCTCTGAAAATGTCTCAAATAGTTAACTGCTCTAACCAACTTACAGCCACCCACCAGACATCCTGCCCCTCAGCTTCCAGGGTCCACAGCACCCAAAATGGAGCATCCAGTCTCTCCCACCCTTAGACCTACAGATCTATGATTCTATTTTTAGATCTGCACACAATCCAAAGTAGCCTCTTGCTTACCAGCTCCTGAAAGAAAAGAGACTTCTGGTGTCAGGGTTGAGCTCTGAATGTGTCCTCTGGCAGGGCAGGAAATGCAGAGCCTGGATGAAGTGCTCCCTGCAGCCCAGGGCAGAAACACTCCTCTGCACAGACTGGCCTCGCACTGGAACAGGTCCTGTGTGCTGGTGTGGTCACTCTGCAGAGATAAAAGAGCTGTCACTTGCAATGTCTAAACTGTGTGTGAGGAGCTGGCGGGATTTAAATAATCTCTGGCCTCTGTTCCACCCTCACAGGAATTTGGCCAATAGTAAAGAGGCAGCCAGCACATTGTAGAGCCCTGCATTTCCAGGAACAGAAAGTGAAAGGAAAGTTCTGAGGGCTCCTTTTCTGAGAAACACAGGCATTGCCAGGAAGTGAAACTGAAAGGCACCATGGACAGTGATTTTGTGTGTTTTGGCAACATGAGTGAGAGGAAGGCACAGGATCCCAGGCAGGGGGCTTCTCAGCGACCCCCAAGAGGACACTCTAACCAGGCCCCAGGCTCCAGGCCAGGCAGAATCTGAATCTGGAATCAGAGAACACAGGCTGAGTCCTGGAAAATGACTCTCATGTCCCCCTTGTTAACCTTGGACAGCCCAAACTCCCTGGGGGTGAAGTCTAATAAAGAGTGTATCTAGTCCTTGTCCCTGGTTCCTGGCACAGCTTCAGAAACCCTGGGAATTTCCTGAGTGAAAGGAGCTGACTTTGTTATGCTAATGAAGCGATTCCAGGTGGGATCCTAGGTAGCTTCAGGTCAGTGGCTGGTCACCAGGAAGACCAACCCTGTGAATGGAGGGTGGGGACTTTGGGTCAGCTGGACCTCTGGGAAGGAGAAGAGGGATGCAGATAGAGTTCAGTCGAATGGCCAATGATTTTTGATCAATCATGTTCACATAATGAAGCCTCAATCAAAACCCTGGACACCAATGCTCAAGTGGGCTTCTTGGTTGATGTTTGCATTGATGTTCCGGGAGGGTGCACACTCTGGCTCCATGGAGAGAGGATGGAAACTGTGTACTCCCTCCCAGACCTCACCCTATGTGTATCTTTTAAATAAAACCATACTCGTAAGTATAACACTTTCCTGACTCGTGAATCATTCTAATCAATTAGCAAGCCTGAGGGGGTTATAAGGGCCCCCTAATTTGTAGACAGTTGGAGGTCCGGGTGACCTGGGAACTGCTTCAAGTGCAGCTGGTGACTGGAGTGAGGGTAGTCTTCTCAAGGACTGAGTCCTAAAACCTGGAGAGTCTTTGTTAACTCTGGGTGGTCAGGGCAGGAAGTAAAAGGCAATATACCCAGTGAGGGTGGAAACTGAGTAGAGAGTAACCCTGTGTCATTGGCAACCATATTCTGGCTTTAATTTTTATTTTTTTCATTCATTTGTTGAAAAAGAAAACTGCTATGTAATTTATATTTCAAGAGTTATAGGACATATACAATAATAATATCCCTCCACAAAACAATGGCCATTCATCAAGTGTCTGCACTAGAGGGACTGTGTCATCCTCACAGGTCCATTTTATGAAGGTATGGGCAAATATGCAAAATGTATTTTCTCCTTTTTAAAGAATGGCAGCATTCCCTACACAATATTCTGAACCCGGGGTTCTTCATTTGTTACCTATATGGATAGAATCATGTCACAGCAAATAGTGATAGTTTTGCTTCTTCCTTACCAATTTGTATGCCTTTTATTCCTTTTACTTATTTGATTGCTGTGGTTAGGACTTGTGGTACTAGCTTGAATTAATGTAGTGAGAGTGGACATCTTTGAGTGTTCCCGACCTTGGGGGAAATGCTTGGGTTTTCATCATTGAGTATGATTGTTTGCTGTGGGTTTTTATATGAGCTTTATCATGTTGAGGTTTGTTCTCTCTAAACCTACTTTATAGAGGGTTTTTAATATGATGGATGTTGTACTTTGTCAATATTTTCTTGCCTCTATTGAAAGGAGCATATGATTCTTATACTTTCTTTTACTAATGTGGTGTATCACATTGACTGATTTTGAATGACTTGTATATATTGAGCCACACTTGTATCTGGGAATAAATCCCCCTTGATTGTGGTGGATGATTTTTGTAATGTATTGTTGGATTCCAGTTGCTAACACTTGGTTAGGATTTTTGCATCTATGTTCATCGGAGATTGGTCTGGAATTCTCTTTCTAAAAAGCCAGCATTACTCTGAGACCAAAAGCAAATAAGGACACTAAAAACAAACTAACAAACAAAAAAAGAGAATTCTATCCAGAGAAAAACCTGAAGACTTCACCAAAAACTACTAGAACTGATAGATGAATTCACTAATGACATAGGATATAAACTCAAGATAAAGAAATCCATTGTATTCCTATAAACTAATAATAGAGTTTCAGAGAGAGAAATCACAAAAACAGTCCCATTTACAATTGCGCCAAAAATATAAAATAAACTTTAAAAAAAAGAGTGAAAGTCCTACACCCTGAAAACCATAAAACATTGATGAAAGACTGAAGATGACACAAACCCATGGAAAAATAGTGCATGCTCATGCATTGGAAGAACAAATACTGTTAAAATGTTCATACAAAGCATAGCACTATGCAGATAAAAGGCAATCCCTATCAAAATACCAACAGCATTTTTTACACAACCAGAACAATAATCCTAAAATTTGTATGGAGCCACAAAAGATCCCAAATAGCCATACCAGTCTTGAGAAAGAGAAACAAAGCTGGAGGTGTCACAATTGCACATTTCAAGTGATATTTCTACTGTCAGTAATTAAAACAGCATGGCACTGACACAAAAATAGGCAGAAGATCAATGGAACAGAATTAAAAGCCCAGATAAATACACATGTACATGATCAATTAGTGTATAACAAAGGAGGCAAGAATATGCAAAGAGAAAAAGTGTTTTTTTCAACAAGTGGTTTTAGGAAGACTGGATAGCTTTGTGCAAAAGGACAAAACTGGACCAGTTTTAGACCATACTCAAAAATAAACTTAAAATGGATTAGAGGCCTAAATGTGAGACCTGAAGCCATAAAATTCCTAAAGAATATATGCAGCAATCAAATCTCTTGGCTGTCTCCCTCAGCAACATATTTATGTCTCTCCAGGCAGGGCAAACAAAGGCAAAAATAAATTATTGTGACTACAAGGACAAGAGAAAAGAAAAAACTCTGCTTTAGCACAGGGAAGAAAACTATGCACAAAACAGAAGGCAACCCAGTGAATGGGGGAAGATTCTTGCAAATAATATATCTGATAGGGGTTAATATAAAAAATGTATAAAGAACTTATACAACTCAACACCAAAAAAAAAAAAGCCATTTAAAAATGGGTAGACAACTTGAATAGATGTTAGCCCCCTCCACCCAAAAAAACAAACAAAAACATGCAGATGACCAATACATATGAAAAGATGATCAACATCACTAATCATCAGGGAAATGCAAATCAAAACCACAGTGAGCTATCTCACACCAGTCAGAATGGCTAGCATTAAAAAGACAAAAACATACCAAGTGATGGCGAGGATGTGGAATGAAGGGAACTATCATGCACTGTTGTGAGAATGTAAATTGGTACAACCACTGTGGACAGCAGTATGGAGTTTCCTCAAAAGACTACAAATAAATGAAACGCCGGGACACCTGCACCCCGATGTTTCTAGCAGCAATTGCCCACAATAGCCAAACTGTGGAAGGAGCCTCGGTGTCCATCGAAAGATGAATGGATAAAGAAGATGTGGTTTATGTATACAATGGAATATTCCTCAGCCATTAGAAACGACAAATACCCACCATTTGCTTCAACGTGGATGGAACTGGAGGGTATTATGCTGAGTGAAGTAAGTCAATCGGAGAAGGACAGTGTATGTTCTCATTCATTTGGGGAATGTACATAATAGTGAAAGGGAATATAAGGGAAGGGAGAAGAAATGTGTGGGAAATATCAGAAAGGGAGACAGAACATAAAGACTCCTAACTCTGGGAAACGAACTAGGGGTGATGGAAGGGGAGGAGGGCGGGGGGTGGGGGTAAATGGGTGACGGGTACTGAGGGGGGCACTTGACGGGATGAGCACTGGGTGTTAGTCTGTATGTTGACAAATTGAACACCAATAAAAATAAATTTAAAAAACTGAAAAAAATTTTAAAAAAATTTTTTAAAAACTAAAAAAAAGACCACAAATAGAAATACCATATAATCTAGGCATTCCACTACTGTACACAAAGAAAACAAAAACACTAATTCAAAAAGACACCTGCCCCTTTGTATTTACTGCAGCATTATTCAAAGTAGTCAACATGGGGAAGCAATCCACAGGTGCATTGATAGATGAATAGATATACATATACACACACAATCAACTACTACTCAGCGATACAAAATGATAGCTTGCCATTTGTGACAATATGGATACCTTACAAGTTATTATACAAAGTGAAATAAGTCAGAAAGAGAAAAGCAAATACATAATTGTACTTATATGTGAAATAGTAACAAACAAAACAGACTGTTAAATACAGAGAAACAACTGGTAGGTAGTTGCCTGTGGGGAGGCGGGTAGGGGGAAAGGTAAAATAAATAAAGGAGATTAAGAAGCACAAACTTCAAGCTATAAAGTGTGTAAGTCACAGAGATGAATAGTACAAGGTAGGGAATGTAGTCAATATCATTGTAACAACGTATGGTGACAGATGGTGACTGCAATTACTGTGGAGAGCTTTGAGTAATGTATAGAGTTGTTGAATCAATGTATTGTGCACCTAAAACTAAGATAATGTTTTATCTTAGTTCTTCTTCAATCAAAACCTGGTGCGTGTGAGGGATAAACTCCATGCTGGAAGAGGGAGTTGCTATTTCCTGGGATCACTAGAGTTTACTGGATTGGGCAGGTTCCATTTCTTTTTCTTCATTTTTAAAGTGACAGCTTCATTGAGCTGTACATCACATGGGTGAATAATGGACCTGAGAAGTCAGACATTGCTGGTAGACTGTTCTTACAGTCTTATACAAATCTCGCTCAATGTCTAGTCCTAGTTTGATTCATCTTAAATGCACTATGGTGGGGGAAGGAATGAAAAAAAACAAAAAAAGGGAGTCTTCCTTACCAAGAAATCAGGAAGAATCAAGCCACTGCTTATCTATCTCATTTTTTTTTCTGATTCAGAAGCAGAGTGTTGCCATGTTACCCTGACACCAGAATGGCAAAAGTCTCACAATGAGGGGACATTTTTGCAGCAGCAGAGTGGATTTTATCCACATGTGCCACAATCTTTATAGATTCTTTTGCTAGCTGCCTTTGCATGAGAGTCAACTGGAGCATTTTCCTGATACTCTGGGGTAGTTCTTTCAGTGTGTGCCTCAATTTTGGTGACAGCAACATCAGGAGATAAGAGAATAATTTATACAAGTGATAACATTATACTAAAAAGGTTATCAAGTTTCCAGGAATTTCACAAGTGTTTTGTTTTCTGGGAAGATCATTAAATAGTAAGGAAACATTCACAATCTATTACCAAAACTAGACGAAATGTTAAAAACAAAAACTTTTGTCTTTTTAACAGATTGGAAACCAAATATTAATTTTGCATCAGCTTACTTTTGTATTAGAATGTATTCATTCCAATGTTTGTCCTGACAATGCACAAAAATCCTTTCCAAAGATTCATTTTTGTCTTTATACACATTCTTTTACCTTAAAATAACGTGCATCTCCAGTCTCTCTCTCTCTCCATATATATATGTACACACACAGACACACACACATATATATATACACATTTTTTCCGAAAGCACATGTCACTTGCATTCAGAGAGATTTCCTTTTTTATTTTCAGTAGCTTTAACTCCATGTATTAATTCCAGTTCTTAATTCTTCTAAATTTCAATTTCTAGGAAAGGGGACTAGTCAGCAGTTGTTAATTGTGTGTTACACCAGTATTCTTTAGATCGTTAATTTATCAATATATTTCATAATTTCTGGAAACATGCTTTTTTATAGTACAATCTTTCAATAAAGCACACCAAAATTGTGTATCAATAGACCAACATTTTTCTTTAATTTTCCTATAGCAAAGAAGCCAAAATTAGAGAAAACGATATTTAGTAATTAATGTTTCATTATTTTATCTTACTTGGAAGTGACCTAGATATTTAAGATCTAGATATTTAACATAAACTGTTACTTAATCTAACTCAGTAAAACTTTAAGTTTTGAGTTAATCAAAAGATATGGGAAACTAAAAATTTACATAAAGTGAAAAATTTTATGTAAATATCTATTCAATATACTTGTTCTTAACAATTAACCTTAACAACAAGCACATGAGAAAATGCTCCACATCACTTGCCATCAGGGAAATACAAATCGAAACCACAATGAGATACCACCTCACACCAGTGAGAATGGGGAAAATTAACAAGTCAGGAAACAACAAATGTTGGAGAGGATGTGGAGAAAGAGGAACCCTCTTGCACTGTTGGTGAGAATGCAAGCTGGTGCAGCCACTCTGGAGAAGAGTGTGGAGATTCCTCAAGAAGTTGAAAATAGAGCTACCCTACCCCCAGCAATTGCACTACTAGGTATTTACCCCAAAGATATTGATGAAGTGAAATGCCGGGGCACCTGCACCCCAATGTTCAGAGCAGCAATGTCCACAATAGCCAAACTGTGGAAGGAGCCTCGATGTCCTTCAACAGATGAATGGATAAAGATGTGGTATATATACACAATGGAGTATCACTGGGCGATATATATTCGTCAGAAAAGACGAATACCCACCATTTGCTTCCATGTGGGTGGAACTGGAGGGTATTATGCTGAGTGAAGTAAGTCCATCGGAGGACAATCATCATATGGTTTCATTCATACGGGGAATATAAGAAACAGTGAAAAGAATTATAGGAGAAATGTGGGAAACTGAGTGGGAAAAATTAGAGAGGGAGACAAACCATGAGAGACTCCTGACTCTGGGAAACAAAGGGTTGCAGAAGGGGAGGTAGGTAGGGGGATGGGGTAACTGGGTGATGGGCACTAAGGAGGGCACTTGATGGGATGAGCACTGGGTGTAATACTATATGTTGGCAAATTGAATTTAAATTTTAAAAAAGTAAAAAAATCTCCCCAAAACAATTAGCCTTATATTACCCATAATATGAGTATTCAGACACTATGAAACATCAAAGTTGGTTATTCTCCTGAGCTATTTTCATTTTATTATTTTTATATATTTTTAGTTTAATTCCAGTATACTTAACATATAGTGTTATATGTTAAAGTGTATAATATAGTGATTCAACAGTTCTATACATTACTCAGTGCTCATCATAGTAAATACATGCATCCTCCTCTGTGGTAACCCTGTTTGTTCTCTATAGTTAGCAGTCAGTTTTGTATATATATATATACACACACCCACTACATCCTCTTTGTCTATCTATTGGTGGACACTTGGGCAGCTTCTGAAAGCTGCTTTTGTAAATAATGCTGCAATAAACATGGAGATGCATGTACCCCTTTGAATTCGTGTTTTTGTATTTTGTGGGTAAGTACCCAGTAGTCCAATTACTGTAGCATAGGGTAGTTCTATTTTTAACTTTTTGAGAAATTTCTGTACTGTTTTCCACTGTGCCTGCAACAGTTTGCATTCCCAACAACAGTGCAGTAGAGCTCCTTTTCTACACATCCTCCCAACACTTTTATTTCTTGTGTTTTTAATTTTAACCATTCTGACATGCATGAAGTGATATTTTATTGTGGTTTTGATTTGTTTTTCCCTGATGATGAGTGATGTTGAGCATCTTTTATTGTGTCTTTTGGTCATCTGGATGTCTTTGAAGAAATACCTGTTCATGTCTTTTGCCCATTTTATTTATTTGTTTGTTTATTTATTTATTTATTTATTTATTTATTTATTTATTTATTTATAAGAGAGAGCATAAGCAGGGGAAGGGCACAAAGAGAGGGACAAACAGATTCCTTGCTGAGCAGGGAGCCTGACACAGGACTCGATCCCAGGACCCTGGGATCATGATCTAAGCCAAAGGAAGATGCTTAAGTGAGTGAGCCACCCAGGTGTCCCTGTGTAGGCCAGTAACATACTGTATTGATTACTACATCTTTGTAATATAACTAGAAGCCTGGATAAACTGTGATACCTCCAGTTTATTTCTCTCTCTCAAGAATGCTTTGGGAATTTGGGATTTTTGTGTCCGTGTGTGATTCCATACAAATTTTTAAATTATTCATTACATTTCTGTGAAAAATGTTGTTGGCATGACTGGGGAGCTTGCATTGAAACTATAGATTTCTTTGTGCAGTAGAGACATTTTTAACAATATTTGTTCTTCCAACCCATGAACATGGAATGTCTTTTCATTTCTTTACATCACCTTGAATTTCTTTCATCAGTATCTGATAGTTTTCAGAGTACAACTCTTTCACCTTTTTGGTTAAATTTATTCCTAGATATTTTATTGTTTTTGTTGCAATTGTAAATGGGATTATTTTCCTAATATCTTTTTCTGCTACTTCATTTTTAGTGTATAGCAATGCAACAGAATTCTATACATTAATTTGGTATCCTGTGGTTTTACTGAATTCATGTACCAGTTCTAATACTTTTTGGTAGACTCTTCATGGTTTTCTGAATATAGTATCATATCATCTCCAAATAGTGAAAGTTGTATTTCTTCCTTACCAATTTGGATGACTTTTATTTCTAGATTATGTTGTCTAATTTTATGGCTAGATCTTCAAACACTGTGTTGAATAAAAGTAGTAAGAATGGGATCTCTGGGTGGCGCAGCGGTTTGGCGCCTGCCTTTGGCCTAGGGCACGATCCTGGAGACCCGGGATCGAATCCCACGTCGGGCTCCCAGTGCGGGGAGCCTGCTTCTCCCTCTGCCTGTGTCTCTGCCTTTCTCTCTCTCTCGCTGTGTGACTATCAAAAATAAATAAAAATTAAAAAAAAAAAAAGTAGTGAGAATGAACATCTTTATCTTGATGCTGACCTTAGGGGAAATGCTCCCATTTTTTTCTTCAGTGTGTATGATAGTTCACTGAGGGTTTTTCATACATCACCTTTAGTATGTTGAGGTATGTTCCCTCTAGACCTACCTTGTAGAGGATTTTTATCATAAATGAATATCATACTTTGTCAAATGCTTGTTCTGTATCGATTAAAATGATCACATGGTTTTTATCCTTTCCCTTATTGATGTGATGAGTCACATTGTTTTATGAATATTGAATCAACCTAGCATCCTCACTTGATGGTTATAATCTAAAAATAAGATATAACAGAGATGACATCAAATTATTTATTTGACTTTAGATAAATAAGGGAAAAAAATGTTAATTTTAATGCTCATAACTCTAAACACATTTTAATTAAACCAACAAATTTAAATTATCCTTCATACTGAATATTTCAGATCATATGAACAATATTATATTAGTTTTTGTCTTTCTGAGAGTTTTAAAATGCTCAGTCCTTACAAGTGCTTACCTTCAAACCAACTAAAGAGATTTTTTACAACAAAACCCTCCAGAGATAGAAAAGTATCACACATGTAATATATAAGACATACACAAAAACACACAGAAAAAAAAAACATTATAGTCACAGATATTCGTAGAGAAGCTTTTTAAGATTTGTATTTACCTCTGGAAATAACCTTAAGGAGGCTGTGCCAGAGTTTGTGCACAATACCCTTTTTTTTTTTTTTTGGCAATTTGTATTATAAAAGACCTCTTTTCCTCCACCCCACTTTACTTTCCAGTGATTGCGTGTGTATTTATATTTCAAAGACATGACAAGATGTATGACTTTAGGGGGAAGAGATAGAATTCAAGTTCCTCCAAGAAGGATTTGAATTTCCTAAGATCTTCAAGTTCACAAGCCCTTCAAGATAAACCGGGAAAATCTGAGGGTTGGAAAAGGAGTAGATGAACTTTGAATAGCCTCTACGGTTGACTTTTGTTTTTGGTTTCTGTCAAGATAGCTGTCAATTATCCTCTGTCAAGGCAGAGGATAATTTAGAATGAGTATTCAAATAAAGGAAGATAGTAGAAAATGGTAAGAATTACATTAGTCTTACAGTCTTTCGTATTGGGTATTTTTATTGTATTTTTACATTTCTTTTTTACCAACTTTTTGCAATGAGACTTTCAATGAAGCTATTTTTGGAATTTTGAAGACTTTGCTTTTAAGTGCACTTCTTAAATGATCTTACCTCATTGGATATTCCTCATAATGGCCATTGTCATTCTAGGTTATAATTCCCCTGAGGGCTGGCAGCACTTTGTGAGGACTCCAGCCATAAATAGAGTTTAACCCACATTTCTGTCCAGCCATATCTATCACAAATAGGGAGTGACTCACACATTTTTGTCTAGCCCTATTTTGTGGGTCTCAATCTGAAAGTTACCAAGCCTGTATTTGGGACACAAAACAGGCTTGTAGACTTTTATGCCATCCAGGATCATAATTCTTTTTTCTTCCAAGCTTTTGTTTAAATTCCAGTTAGTTAATATACAGTATAATGTTAGTTTCAGGTGTACAATATAGTGATTCAATACTTACATACCTGGTGCTCATCACAAGTGCACTCCTTAATCTCCATCACTTATCCCACCCATCACCTTACCCACCTCACCTCTAGTAACCATCAGATTGTTCTCTATAATAAAGAGTTTGTTTTTTGGTTTACCTCTCTTTTTGCCTCCCCCCATGACCATTTATTTTGTTTGTTAAATTCTACACAGGAGTGAAATCATATGATATATTTCTTTGCCTGAGTTCTTTTTGCATAATAATCTCTAACTCCATCTACATCTTTGTAAATGGGAAGACTTCATTCTTTATGGATGAATAATATTCCATTCTCTATATATGTACCACATGTTCTTTATCTATTCATCAGTTGATGGACCTTTGGGTTCTTTCCATAATTTGGCTATTGTAAATAATACTGCTATGAACATCTGGATGCATGTATCACTTGAAATCAGTATTTTTTGTATCCTTTGGATAAATACCTCGTATTGTAATTGCTGGATCATACAGTAGTTCTATTTTTAACTTTTTTAGTGACCTCCATTCTGTTTTCCAGAGTGGCAGCCCCAATTTGCATTCCTATCAACAGGGTAAGAGGCAGAACCAGAGATCTTACATATAATATACACAATGTGCTAGCGGGTGGATCACTTAACTGGAGTTTTATTTATTTATTTATTTATTTTTTTAAATTTTTATTTATTTATGATAGTCACACAGAGAGAGAGAGAGAGAGGCGCAGAGACACAGGCAGAGGGAGAAGCAGGCTCCATGCAACGGGAGCCCGACGTGGGATTCGATCCCGGGTCTCCAGGATCGCGCCCTGGGCCAAAGGCAGGCACTAAACCGCTGCGCCACCCAGGGATCCCTTAACTGGAGCTTTAAAGATCCCATTTCTTTTTTGTTTGCTTGTTTATCCATTTATTTATTGTTTTTCTTTAAGCTAATCTTTAACATCATGGACATATTAAGAGAAACCAACAGTACTGATGTAATTCAACTATGGACACAGGTGTGTGTCCCATAGAACTAGGGGCTGGGACAAGGATCGAACCAGCAGACTTCCAAGAATGGGGACTGCAGCATGATTCTATACACATAGAGAACTGTCACTGCCACCAACAGTTCCCAACGTGAAATCTGAGTTCAGAACCAAGGGCTAAATTTAGAAGTTACTGCAGACTGTTCGATAGAGTGTCCTCTACACATCACCACCAATGTCCATCATGGACAAAACAAGCAGGTTCCATTACTGAAGACTGCAGACAGGAAATGGGGAGCAGCCTAAGTCAGTAAAGAACAGTAAATACACTGGACTTGAACTGGGAAAGGGATTCCAATGTGGACTTCTGTATTGAACGATAGGCTGGTGCTCTACCAGTGACAGTGACCCACTAACCCTGACTGGAAAGGGAATTCAATCAGAAACTCTCATGCAAAGAAGAGCAGAGTTCAAAGCCAAATGGACTTACCAATGTCTCTTGGTAATGTTGAGAAAGAGTGAACTCAAAAGGATTAATGGGGCACAGCACTTGTGTTTCTTGTTTTCCCCAAATGGAGTCAGAAGTTTTCTTAGGATCTAGACACTGCCCCTAAATCTGTTAAAATAACAAACTGAACCAAGTAAATTATAAAGACCTAACTGATTTTATTAAATGATTTTTGAATCGGGTAGTATCCCATTCAAATATAAAAGAGCTCCATTATGCTGTGGAAAAGGAAAAGTTTTTAAGTGAAGAGAGAAAGCAGAAAAAACAATTATTAGCAAAGAATCCATTGTTTAAGGTATGGTTGTCATGCTAAGGAGAGAAGAGGAGATCTGTCAGCATAATTTGTAGTGCTAACCAGACAGCATGTTGACTGCTGAAAGATTACATCCTTGGAGGTTGAAACTGCTGTTAGGTACTAAGTCTTGGTTTACTGACTTGGTGCTTTAA
This sequence comes from Canis lupus familiaris, assembly GCF_011100685.1. NCBI lineage: Eukaryota > Metazoa > Chordata > Mammalia > Carnivora > Canidae > Canis > Canis lupus. The sequence continues at coordinate 1,061,720 of NC_049232.1, read as the reverse complement.
CTTAAGTGACTCCATTATGGCCCTTTTTAGCACATCTGTCCACAGAAATATAAATCCTGTGTGTCTCACACTGACTTAGTTTTGAGTCCTAGTTTCACCTCTCCCCACTCGATTGTGTGCTCTGCCTTTGCTTCCCGAGATAGAGCTCTACATTTGGAAGAGGGCCCTCACCTTGAATCCTAGCTCTGAGCTTTACTAATGGTGGGACCCTCATTGTCTGTCCCTCAACTTCACCATTTGATTCTTAATTTATGGTGGAAATAATTATAATGTCCATGTAGGGTTAAGAGGATAAGGTGATAAATGTATGGAGAGATGCACATCTATGGTTTATTCACATGGATTTCTCACATTTCCTCCCTTTTCTACCCAATTGAAGAAGACACACTGCTAAAGATTAGAATACAAGCTCCCAGGGATAGCATTAAAAGTACTCTGCCACTGCTTCCCCTGCATTGCTATTTCATTAGAAAATAATAACAGAACTTCACAGGGAACATCAGGTGAGGCATGGAATCTTAACAATAGAGCATGGCTTTTGTGTAGTTGAAATTTGCACAGCACATAGAATTTTGTTCTCCACATCTGCTTGCCCTCTAACTCTGTCATTTGGTTCCCTCTTTGTTTATTCCATTCTTCAGGACCTGTCTCAGTCAGAGATTTCCAGCCTCTTGTGTATTTTCCCACATCCTCCAAGAATGCACAAGCATGAGCCTACAACTGATAAGGTTGAGATCTCACCTCTCACCTTGTTGGCTCCTCCTTGACGCCAAGTTGTATATGCCACTTGCACACTCAGGCTTGCCCATTCTGCTTTGTGTGCTGCCTGCTCCCCCAAAGGTGTGGTAGGGTGGTTTGCTCTCCAAACAGCACGATGTTGTCCCTGCACATGCCAGATGCTCAGGATTTCCACTCTTCTGTATGTCAAAAATATTCCTTCTGAGAAGTTAGAAGTGCTGGCACCATGATTCTTAGTTGCTTAATAGTTGCCCTTTTCACAACTGATAAGCTAGATTCCCACACTTCTCTCTCCTAAGAAGAATGTTTGCTTGCTCCATTGATATGTGGGTCAGTCCAGATCTTGTACACTTGCTCTGAATATTTCCTTCCAAAATATTTTTTGCCATCCTCTCCTGAACTGCAGCCTGTGGCTACCAGGAAGCCCCTGGAGGATGTGTCTGATCCCTCACTTTTAGTCTAAGGACACTTCTCCAGTCTGCATGATGCCCAGACATCAGTGCTGACTTGAGGTAACTTGTCTCCTGGTCTGAAAACTCTGCACCCAATCTCTGCAGGGGGTAATACACAAATATTTCACATTACATTTAGTCTTGAGTATACGATTTCTTCTGGTGCCCCATCTCAAGGTACAAGTCTCCAGTGATCAGATTGGTTCAGGATTCCAGAACCAGCTCAGTCTCACTGACAGCAGGAAAGGTGACAGAGGGACCTCCTTTATCATGGCTGATTTCTTACATCCCTTTCTGGGCTTGCTTCAGTCTTTACTAACACCATCTTTTACATCAATGACACTTTATATAGCAGTCAGTGGCCTAGGTGAATTATCTCCTTACTTTATTTCTGTCCCCTATTATACACAGGCATGAATCAGGAGATGGGTGGGGTTTCAGGGCAGTTGGGGTGGCTCATAGCAAGCCCCAAGTAGAGAGGCCAGCATGACTTTTTAGAACATGGGAATCCATGACACCTGTTGCTGTTGTTCCATGAAAAACAGAGTCCTTTCAACATTTTGTTTCATGACTCAACATACTTTCTAGACAAAAGAAAACACATTTGCAATCATTACAATTTTCTATCTCCTAATGAAGACATACAGTGTCTTTTCTAAGAAGGAAAGGAGCCACTCATCCTTACTTAGGTGCCTCATAGGAGAATTAAGTCCAAAGACATGGTGATGTTGGAGGTTATCAGAAGTGGGTTTATTGGAGGGTCTCACACCACAGCTGGGAAAGGGTGTTGGCGTAAGTGCTAGTGCTGTCTTCTTAGATTTGCCACCATGAAGAAATATTACTTTCTTAACATTACAAATAAGGAAAACTAAAGCAAGACAAAGAATATGGGCAGGAAAGTGTGGAGAGAAGAATCAGGCTTTGGAAATAGTATGGAAGAATGAAGAGCATCTTTTTTTCTCTCAGGCTTTTTTATTTTAATATTTTATTTTATTTAAATTCCTTTAATTTACATATAGTGTGTTATTAGTTTCAGAGACAGAATTTAGTGATTCACCAGTTGAATCTTACACCCAGTGCTCATTACATCAAGTGCCCTCCTTAATGTCCATCACTCAGTTACTCCATCGTCTTATCCATTGCACTCCAGCAAAGTTCAGAGAGGCTGTTGTTTGTTTTCTTTTTATTTAAATTCAGTTTGCCAACATATGATATAACACCCAGTGCTCATCCCATCAAGTGCCCACCAGAGTGTCCATCATCCAGTTACTCCATTCCCGTCCCACCTACCCTTCTGCAACCCCTTGTTTGTTTCCCAGAGTTAGGAGTCTCTCATGTTTTGTCACCCTCTCTAATTTACCCATTCATTTTCTCTCCTTTCCCTATAATCCATTTCACTGTTTCTTGTATTCCACATATGCGTGAAACCATATGATGATGGTCCTTCTCCGATTAACTTCGCATAATACCCTCCACCTTTCATTCAGCATAATACCCTCCAGTTCCATCCATGGAAGCAAATGATGGGTATTTGTCATTTCTGATGGCTAAGTACTATTCCATTGTGTGTAAGGACCACATCTTCTTTATCCATTCCTCTGTCGAAGGACATCGAGGCTCCTTCCACAGTTTGGCTATTGTGGACATTGCTGCTCTGAACATTGGGGTGCAGGTGCCCCGACATTTCACTACATCAGTATCTTTGGAGTAAATACCCAGCAGTGCAATAGCTGGGGATAAGGGTAGCTCTATTTTCAACATCCTGAGGAACCTCCACAGAGTTTTCCAGAGTGGCTGCACCAGTTCACATTCCCACCAACAGTGCAAGAGGGTTCCGCTTTCTCCACATCCTCTCCAACATTTGTTGTTTCCTGTCTTGTTATTTTTCACCATTCTCACTGGTGTGAGGTGGGATCTCATTGCGGTTTTGATTAGTATTTCCCTGATGGCAAGTGATGCGGAGTCTTTTCTCATGTGCAACTTGGTCATGTGTATGTCTTCTTTGATGAAATTTCTGTTCCTGTCTTTTGCCCATTTCATGAGTGGCTTGTTTGTTTCTTTGCTGTTGAGTTTAATAAGTTCTTTATAATCTTGGATACTAGCCCTTTATCTGATAGGTCACTTGCAAATATCTTCTCCCATTCTGTAGGTTGTCTTTTAGTTCTGTTGACTATTTCTTTTGCTGTGCAGAAGCTTTTTATCTTGATGAAGCTCCAATAGTTCATTTTGGCTTTCTTGTCTCACATTTAGATCTTTCATCCATTTTGAGTTTATCTTTGTTTAAGGTTTAAGAGAATGACCCAATATCATTCTTCTGCATGTGGCTGTCCAATTTTCCCAACACAACTTTTTGAAGAGACTGTGCTTTTTCCAGTGGATAATAATTCTTGCTTTGTCAAACATTAGTTGACTATAGAGTTGAGGTCCATTTCTGGGTTCTCTATTCTGTTCCATTGATCTACGTGTCTGTTTTTGTGCCAGGACCACACTGTCTTTATGATCACAGCTTTGTAGTAGAACTTGAAATCCGGCATTTTGATGCCCCTGGCTCTGGTTTCCTTTTTCAACATCCCCCTGGCTATTTGGGGTCTTTTCTGATTCCACACAAATCTTAGGATGATTTGTTCCAACTCTCTGAAGAAAGTCCATGGTATTTTGATAGGGAGTGCATTGAACATGTAAATATCCCTGAGTAGCATAGACATTTTCACAATGTTTATTCTTCCAATCCATGAGCATGGAATATTTTTCCATCTCTTTATGTCTTCCCCAATTCCTATCCTAAGTGTTCTGTAGTTTTTAGAGTATAGATCCTTTACCTCTTTGGTTAGGTTTATTCAAATATCTTATGGTTTTGGGTGCAGCTATAAATGGGAATGATTCCTCAATTTCTCTTTATTCAGTCTCATTGTTAGTGTACAGACATGCCACTGATTTCTGGGCATTGATTTTTGTATCCTACCACATTGCTGAATTGCTATATGGGTCCTAGCAATCTTGGGGTGGAGTCTTTTGGGCCTTCTCCATATAGTACCATGTCATTAGTGAAGAGGGAGACTTTGACTTCTTCTTTGCCAATTTGAATGCCCTTTACTTCTTTTTGTTGTCTGACTGTTGAGGCTAGGACTTCTAGTACCATGTTGAATAACAGTGGTGAGAGTGGACATCCCTGTTGGGCTCCTGATCTTAGGGGAAAGGCTCTTAGTTTCTTCCCCATTAAGAATGATTATTTGCTGTGGGCTTTTCATAGATGGCTTTTAAAATGTTGAGGAATGAGGCTGTATTTTTTCAATGTATTCTCTGAATCTATTGAGGGGATCATATGGTTATTGTTGTTTTTTCTCTTGTTGATATGATCTATTGCATTGATTGTTTTACAAGTGTTGAACCAACCTTGCATCCTGGGGACAAATCCCACTTGGTTGTGGTGAATAATCCTTTTAATGTACAGTTGAATCCTATTGGCTAGTAGTTTGGTGAGAATTTTTGCATCCGTGTTCATCAGGGATATTGGTCTATAATTCTCCTTTTTGGTGGGGTCTTGGTCTGGCTATGGGATAAAGCTAATGCCTCATAGAACAAGTTTGGAAGTATTCTGTCCCTTACTATCTTTTTGAAACAGCTTTAGTAGAATAGATTTTATTTCTCCTTTAAACATTTGGTAGAATTCCCCTGGGAAGCCATCTGGCCCTGGACTTTTGTGTCTTGGGAAGTTTTGGATGACTGCTTCAATATCCTCCCTGGTTATTGGCCTGTTCAAGTTCTCTATTTCTTTTTGTTCCAGTTTTGGTAATTTGTGGTTTTCCAGAAATGGTTGTATTTCTTCTAGATTGCCTAATTTGTTGGCATATAGCTGCTCATAATATGTTTTTAAAATCGTTTGTATGTCCTTGGTATTGGTTGTGATCTCTCTTCTTTCATTCATGATTTTATTAATTTGAGTCTTTTCTGTTTTCTTTATAATAAGGCTGGCTAAGGGTTTATCAATCCTATTAATTCTTCCAAAGAACCAGCTCCTGGTTGACCTTCTCTACAGTTCTTCTGGTCTCTATTTCATTGAGTTCTGCTTGAATCTTTATTGTCTCGCTTTTTCTGCTTGGTGTGGGTTTTATTTGCTGTTCTTTCTCCCATTCCTTTAGGTGAGCGGTTAAATTGTGTATTTGAACTTTTTCCAATTTTGAGGGAGGAGACTTGTATTGCAAAGTATTTCCCTCATAATACCACTTTTTGCTGCATCCCAAAGATTTTGGATGGTTGTATTTTTTATGCATTAGTTTCTATGCATTTAAAAATTTTTTTAAAATTTCCTTGTTGACACCTTCCCCTTTTAGTAGGATGCTCTTTAACCTACATGTGTCTAAGTTTCTTCCAAATTTCTTTTTGTGATTGAGTTCTAGTTTCAAAGCATTGGGGTCTGAAAATACACAGTAGAGAATCCCAATATTTTGGTATTGGATGAGAGCTGATTTGTGACCCAGTATGTGGTCTATTCTGAACAAAGTTCCATGTGCACTTGAGAAGAATGTGTATTCAGTTGCATTCGGATGCAAAGTTCTGTATATATCTGTGAAATCCATCTGGTCCAGTGTATCATTCAAGGCCCTTGTGTCTTTGGTGATGTTGTGCTTAGAATATTTGTCATTTGCAAAAAGTGCCATGTTAAAATCCCCTACCATTAGTGTGTTATTATCTAAGTAAGTCTTTACTTTGGTTATTAATTGATTGATATACTTGGCAACTCCCACATTAGGGGCATAAATATTCATGATTGTTAGGTCCTCTTGTTGGATAAATCCTTTAAGTATGATATAGTGTCCCTCTTCATCTCTTATTACTGTCTTTGGGATAAATTTTAATTTATTTGATATGAGGATTGTGACCCCAGCTTTCTTTTGAGGATGGTTTGAATGGTGAATGGCTCTCTACCCTTTCATTTTTAGGCTGGAAGTGTCCTTAGGACTAAAACGAGTCTTTTGTAGACAGCCAATGGATGGTTCTTGCTTTTTTATTCAGTCCAATGCCCTTCATCTTTTGATGGGATCATTTAGCCCATTCACGTTCAGAGTAACTATTTTAAGATATGAATTTAGTGTCATTGTAATACCTATTCAGTCCACGTTTTTGTGGATTATTTATTTGGGCTTCCTCTTTCTTTTACAGGGTCCCCCTTAATATTTCTTGCAGAACCAGTTTGGTGGTTACATATTCTTTTAGTTTCTGCCTATCTTGGAAGCTCTTTATCTCTCCTTCTATTCTGAATGACAGCCTTGCTGGATAGAGTATTCTGGCTGCATGTTTTTCTCATTTCGTAATCTGAATATATCATGCCAGACCTTTCCAATCTGCCAGGTCTCTGTGGGGATGTGTGCTGTTAATCTGCTCTTTCTCCCCATATAAGTTAAGAATCTCTTGAGTCTCACTGCTTTGAGAATTTTCTCTTTATCTCTGAAATACGCAAGTTTTACTATTAAATATTGAGGTATGTACAGTTTTTATTGATTTAGCAGAGGGGGTTCTCTCTATCCTTTGCATATGAATGCTTGTTTCCTTCCCCAGATTAGGGAAGTTCTCAGCTATGATCTGTTCAAATATACTTTGTGGTCCTCTCTCTCTCTCTCATCCTCTTCTGGAATCCCAATTAGATGTTTAGTCTTCCTTCTCAAACTATCATTGATTTCAATAAGCTTTTCCTCGTGAATGCTTGTTTTTCTCTTTTTTCCTCATCTTCCTTCTCTCTTCCACCTCCTTAACCCTAGCAGTTAGAGCATCCATTTTGGACTGCATCTCTGTCAAAGTATTTTTAATTTTGGCCTGATTAGATCTCAATTCTGCAATAACATAGTCTCTGAAGTCTTTTATGCTTCTTTCCAGAGCCACCAGTAACTTTATAATTGTACTTCTGAGTTGAATTTCTGACATTGTCTTTAAATATACATTCTGCAATTCTGTGGCAGAGAGTATTGCTTTAGGTTCTTTCTTTTGTGGTGCATCCTTCCTACTAGTCATTTTGTCCAGTGTACAGAGTCGCTGTGTAAGTGAGCTGAGTCAAAAATATCAAGCACGCCCTAAGTAAAATACACACTAGATGATTCTGAAGAGGTCAGAGACCAGAAAATAAAGGAAAAAGAAGAACAGAACAAAATAAAACAAAATGACCACTAAACTGAAAAACAGATTTTAAAACAAAATAGTACAAATAAACAAAAACAAAAACAAAAAACAAATAGGAAGAAAAATGGGAAAACAAAAAAAAGGGGGTGGTGGTGAGGAAGTGGTGGTGGAGAGAGAATATAGGCTCCCAGAGGAGATTTAGAGGGTGATCCTCTTGGTTTTGAGTGTATTTTGTTCTGTATGTTAGCAGATGCTCAATTCCAAATTTATATAAGGCAGCAAAACTTACATAAAGACCCAACATCATCCACAAAAACATTAACAAGATAAAAGAAGGGGGGCAGAATGGGAAGGAAGACAGAATATAGTCTCACTGAATGACCTAACATGCTGTTCCACTTGTTTCTGGGTGTATTTTGGTCCACGTGTTAGAAGGTGCTAACTTCCACCATTATAAAACAAAACAAGACAGAAAAAAAAACAAACAAACCAAACTCATATATCTACCAAAATTAAATTGAATACATTGAAGGGAATCCAAAAGTGAAAAATATATCTAAAACATGTAATTGTAGAAACATGAAGGTCAAAAAGGAAAAAGCTTAAAAACGAAGAGTTGGTAAGTTAGGCAGGAAAAGAGGAAAAATATTAGAAAATTTTAACCTGAAATAAAAATGAGTCATAATGAGAAAAAAAGAAAACCCTCTAGGTCTATATACTATTTTCCCTCAGTCCTGGAGCTTTCCAGTGCTGCTTGTGCAGTAAACTAGCTCTTACTTGTTCTTTGGTGGTTCTTCTGGGGGTGGGGTCTGCTGTGCTGATTGTCAGGTGTCTGTGCCTGGGCAGAGATGCCTCACACCTTGCCAGGTGCCGGGCTCAGTATGAGGGGTTTATCCTGTTAGTCCTTTGTTCCTTAGAGGCTGCACCTCTCCCAGGTGAAAGGGGAAAAAGAGAGAAAAATGAAAAAAAATATGGTGGTGGCCAGATCTCTAGCTTCAGAGACAAGAGCTCCCCACAAGTACTGAACCACAGTCTCCCAATCCACACTGGCCTAGATGCTCCTGAGGACAGGTGTATGTGCACGGATCTGCACAGATTGCAGGGTTCCCGGGTTCAGGAGAGTTTTCACTGTCCTGTGCTTTCCCAGGGTTTGCCTCTCCTGAAGGGAATGGAGCATACCAGCTCCAAAAAATGCTTTGCTGCCCTTGGATTGAGGGACCTGCACTGATGGACCCACACCCTGGGATCCACCTCTCTGGAAGGGAATAGAGGACAGCCACCTCCATCTGTTGCCAGGCTCTAGGGTAAAGGGAGCTCTGGTGCCAGCCTGTGCCAGTGGGCTTCTCCCAAATTCCCTGGAGGGTTGGGGCACTCCAGCCCTTTACTGGGATCTGACCTCCATTTGTGGTGAGCTTTCTGCCAGGCATCCTTACTTTTATTTTGTCTCTGGGAATATTGAGGCTTCAAAGCCCCTCCTATGATTCTGCCCTATTTCCCTGCTGAGCCTTTTTCAGTCAAAAAAGACTCTTTCAGGTGCAGATTTCTAAAGTTCCCACTTGTCTGCTCACCACTTTCCTGCAGCATCTTTCCATGGCGTCCCTCCTCCTCCACCTTTCCTCTTTTCCACCTTCCTACCTTGTCAGAAGAGATGGCTTTTCTCTCTGTAACATTCCAGCTGTTCTCTTTTTATGTCTCAGGTTGAATTCATTAATGTTCAGGATGTTTTGAAAGTTATCTAGGTAAGTTCGGGGGACCAGATGAATCAAGGACTCCTACTCTTCCACCATCTTGCCCATACCCCAGAATGAAGAGCATTTTAAAGGAAAAGGGCTTTCCAAGATTAGGGAAGAGGCTGAGCAAGGGCAAACATTGAATCCAGGTCAGAAGTCCACACAATGCTTGGACAGAAAGAGAAGGGCTCCTGGATACAATGTTGTGGCCAGGACTGACGTTATACCCATCCCTAATGGCACAGTCAAAGCCACCACTTGTTGTGCTCTTTTTCCTTCCTTCTTCTCTCCTCCCTATAGTGCTTCCTACTGCTCCAGCTATGGGTCAGTCCTCTTCCACATCCTCACATATAAAAGGTGATGATTTGGCCTCCAGCTTTGGCAAGTTTTTTAAGGACTTTAAGATAGAAAGCCAAATCCTCTCTCAGGAGACCATCACATTGATCAAAACACACCTGAAGGAGGGGGACCTTCAGAAAGCAGCTTCTGCAATTAGTGATGCATTGAGAGATATTGACAACGCCCCTCTAAACATTGCTGTGACTGGGGAGCCTGGGACAGGAAAGTCCAGTTTCATCAATGCACTGCGAGGGATGGAGCATGATGAAGAAGGGGCTGCCCCCACTGGGCTAGTGGAGACAACCTTGGAGAGAATCTCATACAAACATCCAAAGTTTCCAATGTGACATCTTGGGATCTGCCTGGCATGATGACTACTACCTTTCAGCCACAGATGTATCTGAAGAAAATGAAATTTTGTGAGTATGATGTCTTTATTATCATCTCTTTCACACGCTTCAAAATCAGTGATATGCATCTAGCTGCAGCAATAAAAAAAATGAAGAAGAATTTCTACTTTGTTCGAACTAAAGTGGACAATGATTTATATAATATAAAAATGAGTAAACCCAGCACATTCAATAAGGATGAAGTCCTGCAAGGGATCCGCAATGACTGTGTGACTCAGTTGCAGAATGCCAATATGAGTGACACTCAGGTCTTCTTGATCTCCAGCCTTGATTTGTTTAGCTATGATTTCCAAAGCCTAGAGACCACCCTTCTGAAGAAGCTCCCAGCCTACAAGTGCCACATCTTTATGCAATATCTACCGAATGTTACTGAGGCTGCCATTGACCAGAAGAGGGATTCCGTGAGACAGAAGGTCTGGCTGGAGGCCATTAAGGCTGGAGCAACAGCCACCATCCCTTTCATGGGTTTGATTGGTGATAAAGATGTAGAGAAGCTGGGAGAGACTTTAACCCTTTACAGGTCTTACTTTGGGTTAGATGATGCATCCCTGGAAACTATGGCCAAGGACTTGAATGTGTCCATGGAGAAACTCAAGGCAAACCTTAAGTCTCCCCATTTGCTAACAGTTGAGAAGGAAGATGAGTCTTTAGGGAAAAAACTACTGAGATATGTGGAAAAATTCTGCTCTGTTAGTGGAGGACTCATTGCCACTGGTCTTTACTTTAGGAAGATTTTCTATTTGCAAAATTATTTCCTTGAGACTGTGGCAAGTGATGCAAAAGTTATTCTTAACAAAGAAGAGATTTTTAAGGAATCTCTAGGGTCTGGGAAAGCTTATCTGCTTCAGGATGTTGGGATTGAAAATGGGAAAAGTGACACAACAAACTCCTGAATTATTCTCAGTGCTGGCATGGCAGTGGTGCCTGGAAAGATGATTTTTCTTTTTTTTTTTTTTTTAAAGTAGAGCTGTTTTTTTTTTTTAATTTTTTTTTATTTATTTATGATAGAGAGAGAGAGGCAGAGACACAGGCAGAGGGAGAAGCAGGCTCCATGCACCGGGAGCCCGATGTGGGATTCGATCTGGGATCTCCAGGATCGTGCCCTGGGCCAAAGGCAGGCGCCAAACCGCTGCGCCACCCAGGGATCCCTGGAAAGATGATTTAGGGCTTTCTTCAAACATCCTGATCCACTGCCCTCAAGGTGTATCACAGACATTTCCATAATTCATTCTTGAGCAAAGTATGAATTTAGTGACTATTATTTGACAATGAGAGCAATCAGCTCTAAAGAATCCTTTCACATGATCCTTAGGAAAATGAAGGACAGGAATCTGGAATTTTCTGCTTAGTGGAAAGAATAGCTATTTGTGTCATGGTTACTACATACCCAGCACTGGTCTTTATACTGACATACTAGTTAAAAATGACTGTTCACACAGTAGATCTTCAAAAATGATTTTTTGTATATTTTTTTATTGAAGTTCAATTTGCCAACATATAGTATAACACCCAGTTCTGAATGCATACAGAGTCTGGGGTTTGTTTTTTTTTTTTTGGCATTCTTGTCACAGTGTTGTGAATGCATAAATTCTGATCATTAATAGAGTATCAGTTAATGTTGATTGATATCTCCTTGTCCTTTCTAGTGTTATCATTATATTTAATAAAGATTAATTATAGTGAACTAAGCATGTGTTACAGGAAATGAAAGAGAAACATCAGCAAAGGAAAACAATTTATCTGGGGGTACATTGTAAGAGAGAGAGAAATGCCTAAGATGAGAAAATAGTTCAAGGGCTTGCAAATTGTAGGTCTAGACACTCCTTGGTTCTAGCAGCATTGAACATGGGAGGTTAGGGAATAAGAGACGACAATTGTCATGAATCTAAATGTAAATTTTTAAAAAATGCAGAAAAAAAATAAAAACATAAAAAAAAATGCAGAAGATCCTTAAACATATCTTATCCCTTTTTTAAGGAGGGAAATACAAATTAGAAATGATATCTACACTAAGTTATCATTTGTACCACATTAGATTGGGGGAATTTGCAATTTTGACATTCTGTGGGTGAAACTAGAGAAAAATAGAGTTTGTCATACAATGTTGGTGGATATGTAGCATGTACAGATTAGACCATCTCTAGGAAAACACACATTTACACTTTACCCCAGTGATCCCACTTTGCAGAATCTGGGCCATAAAAACTGAGATTAGATTGGTGGTTGGCAGGGGATAGAAAGTGGGGGAAATGTGTAAGGCTATTATTGATCTTCCAGCTATAAGATGAATGTATAGCATAGTGACTATAGTTTATAACACTGTTTTAAACTCTACAATAATAATACTTGAAATTTGCTAAGAAAGTATATCCTAGGCATTTCCCCCCACCCACAAAGTATAAATATGTGAGGTGATGGATGTGTTAATTAACTTGATTGTGGGAATCATTCCGTATCTAATATATATATATCAAATATATATATCATATATATATATATATATATATATATCTCAAATCTTCACATTGTACATTTTAAACATATATGATTTTATTTGCCAATTTTACCTAAATAAAGCTGGGGAATAGAATAAAAAATCTGGAAAAATTACAAAAAGATATATACTAAAAGTTATTAATTGCAGCACTATTTAAAATGGTAAAATACAAAATTCAAATGTCCTTTAATAGGAAATATTACAGCCACAAAACAGATGACTTGACAAGTATACAAAGGAGTAATATTCTATATATTGGTATGCTCTCCTCTCTAGGATATATTGTTTAATACACAAAGTAAGATGAATTATGTGTATTGTTATGTAGTGATGATCTAAGACAGGGTAAAATATGAATATATATTTACACATATTCTTCAGTTAAACATGAGACAACATCAGTAATAAAATCCAATCATGTATTAAAGAAGTGATGGTACTGGGTAGGGAAGCAGTATAAGGGCTAGATTTTTTTTTAATGCAGTTTATTTTACATTGGAACATGCAAATGTTTTACAAAGTTATATAACAAAAAGACCCGGTATTTATAAAAATACAAAGCAAATCAAAACAAATTAATGTAAGTTTATTGTTGGTATAGAAAAAGTGATTTCAAGATTTCATTTATTATTTTTTAAATTCCACTGTAATTAACATACAGTGTTATATTAGTTTGGTATACAATGGTGATTCAACACTTCCGAGAATTTCTCGAAGTTCATCACAATAAGTGTACTCTTTAATCCTCATCAACCTTTTCACCCACTGCCCCACCTGACTCCTCTCCAGTAACCATCAGTTTGTTCTCCATAGTTGAGTCTGTTTCTCTTTTTGCCTCTTTTTTCCCTATGATCATTTGTTTCTTAAATTTCAAATATGAGTGAAATCATATGGTATTTGTCTCTCTTACTGACTTATTTTGCTTAGCATAATACTCTCTAGCTTCATATACATTATTGCAAATGGCAGGATTTCATTTTTTCTCTTCTTTATCTATTCATGTGGACATGTGGGTTCTTGTCATAATGTGACTATTGTTGATTATGCTGCTATAAACTTTAGGGTGCATGTGCTCCTTCAAATCATTATGTTTGTATCCTTTGGGTAAATACCTAGTAGTGCAATTGCTGAGTTGTAGGGTAGCTCTATTTTTAACTTTTTGAGTAACATCCATACTGTTTTCCAGAGTAGCTACTCCAGTTTGCATTCTCACCAAAAGTGTAAGAGGGTTCCCCTTTCTTCACATCCTCACCAACACCTGTCATTTCTTCTGTTCTTGATTTTAGCTATTCTGACAGGAGTGAGATGATATCTCATTGTAGTTTTGATTTGTATTTCTCTTGTCCACGCCTTCTTTTTTCAATCTTCAGGTGTCTGTAGGTCTAAAATGAGTCTCTTATAGGCATCATATAGATTTTTAAAAATCCATTCGACATGCTATTTCTTTTGATTGGAGCATTTAGTCCATTTACATTCAAAGTAATTATTTTTTACATGTATTTTGTGCCATTTTATTACTTGTTTTGTCATTGTTTCTGGAGATTTTCTCTGATACCTTATGGTCTTTGTCAGTTTTGGTCCTTCTTTCCCACTCAGAGAGTACCCTTTATTTTTTTAATTTTTTAAAAAGATCTTATTTATCTATTCATGCTCTCATTCTTACAGAGAGAGAGAGGCAGAGACACAGGCAGAGGGAGAAGCAGGCTCCATGCTGGAAGCCCGACGTGGGACTCGATCCTGGGACTATGGGACCACACCCCAGGTTTTTTTTTTTTTTTAAATAGCAAAACACTCATGTTTATTGAGTACCACCAGCAACCCTCCATCCAGGCACTTCCACTATGGTGGTCCTCATAACCCTGAAGCAAACAGATCTCTTCCCCCATTTTACAGATGTGGAACCTGAGGCTCAGGGTGGAGAGAGGCACCCTCGACCCAGCTTCAATCAAGGCAACCTCAGCGCTTCCTCACACCCACCCACCCCAAGGAAGAATGGGAGCCTGAGGCCTGGCTGGCATCCGGGAGGCTCTGCACTAGGAGGCTCAGTGCCAGGCTGAAGGCAAGTGCCAAACCGCTGAGCCACCCAGGGATCCCCAAAGAGTACCCTTTAAAATTTCTTGCAAGGCTGGTTTAGTGGTCACAAACTCCTTTAGTTTTTGTTTGGAAAATTCTTTATCTCTCCTTCTATCCCGAATAATAGGCTTGCTGGATAGAGTATTCTTGGCTGCATAATTTTCCCATTCAGCATACTGAATATAGTCTGCCACTCCCATCTGTCTTGATGAGTTTCTCTCAAGAGATCTACAGCTGGTCTTAATCATCTTCCCTTATAGGTAAAGACTTCTTTTGTCTTGCCTCTTTTAGGATTTTTTCCCTTTTTCCGGATGTGAATATGTGTTTCCTTCTCCAGATTAGGAACATATTCAGCCATTATTTCCTCATATAAATTTTATGCCCCCCTCTCTCTTCTACTACTGAGACCCATATAACACGAATGTTATTACATTTGATGGAGTCACTGAGTCATTTTTGTGTTTCATAATTCTTTCTCTCCTGTTCAGTTTTATTATTTTTCACTATGTTGTCCTCTATATTAGTTATTCATTCCCCTGATTCTTTGAGCCTTTTGTTCATTGTACCAAGCCTATTTACAATGTCATTTATAGCATTCTTCATTTCTGATTGGCCTTTTTTAAAGTCCTTTATCTCCGTGGTAAGGTAATGTTTTCAATTATTTTCTCATGCCCAGTGAGTATGCAAATGATTGTTACTTTAAATTTTCCATCAGGTACGTTACTCATATCTGATTTGCTTAGAACTCTGGCTAAGGACTTCTCTTGTTTTTTTATTTGAAATCAATTCCTCCACCCTAACATCTTCTCTAACAATCTGCCTTCTTTTTCTGTGTTAGAAAAGTCAGTTATGTTTCCTGTTCCTAAAAGTAATGGCTTTATGAAGAATGGGTCATGTAATGCCTGGTGCTCCAAAGAATGACTCTGCAGTTATACTTTGGATGAATCCTACAGGTCAGCAGTCTGCAAAATCTCCTTCTTGCAATTTAAGGTAGTCTCCTTTCTACGTTAGCTGTGAAATTTGTTCTGTTGGTATTTAGATAGATTTCCAGAGTATTTAAGAAGTTTCGATAGTATTCTATTTCTGTTCCTGGGAATAGATGAGCCTAGGGTCCTCCTTATTTCTGCCATCTTACTAGGCTCAAATTTAAAAATTTATTTTTCCTTCTGTAAGATTCCCTGACTTTTGAAGCCTTGTACATCCCCCTACCAATTCTCACATTTATGTTTCCAAGAGATTTTTGTTGTTCTCTGAATGATTGCTATGTATAGCCTCTAAGTTTTGTGGACACAATTGTCAACCAGCTGCTATTTACTGAGAGGATACTATGTGCCAGGCAATGATTTCAGGGTAGGGATGTAATTTCTTATCTCTTTAACACTAATGAGAAGTTTTTTGCCTACTCCCTCATTTGCCTCTGATATCTCTGAGTTGCAACAGCCTTACAGTCTGTGTTACTGCCATCACTGTTAGGGGCTTTAATTAAAGACTGTGATCCTTGTCTGGCCTTTCCTACATGTGCATACAAAGCTATTCCAAATAAATAGTGATACACACACACACACACACACACACACACACACACAGAGATACTCCAGGGGAGAAGACAACAAAAAGACAATGAGGGAAGCTGGGAAGCAGGTGAATGAGTGTCAAAGCATTCAGTTGACCTAAGAAAGCAAAACCCTAAGGTGACAAGGAGGCAGCCCCATTTGTTCCTCTGTGTCCCAGGCAACTGGAGTTACCTGAAGGCTATTCTGAGCTGAATTGTGTCCCTGCTCCTGCCCTAATTCCTTTCATAAATCCTAATCCCCAATACTTACAAAGTAAATATATATGGAGACAAGTCTTCAAAGAGGCAATGAGCTTAAAATGAGACTTTTAGGATGGGCCCTAATCCAATATGACTCCTTATAAGCAGGGGAAAGTGGGACACAGACAAGCAGGCACACAGGGGAAAGGCCATGTGAACAGAGGGAGAAGGTGGCTCTCTGTAAACCCAGGAGAGAGGCCTCAGAAACCACCCTGAAGACACCTTGATCCTAGCCCCAGAGCTGAGAAAATCTTCTGTTGTTGAAGCCACCCAGACTGTGGGACTTTGTTATGGCAGCCTGAGCAGACAAAGCTCTGGCGATAGAAATAATACTGACAAAAGCACCAGTGCCGGTGACTGGAGTTCAGGCTGAGGTGAACCCTTTTGCAAGAGTGAAACTAGCTAGTACTAGCAGTAGGTCTATTCAGGCATACAAGCATTTCTGAAGCTATCTGAGGAATGAGGGAAGGAACTGTGGGTCTTGGTTCTGCTTGGAATGGAAAGGGGGCAGTTGTCATCACTCCATGCCCCCTTAGAGCTGACCTCAGGAAGGAGGCTGCTCTGCCTGAAGCAGGCCTCTGGCCTCACAGACTTGAGAGGACATCTCATGTCAGTCCTTGGGGATGTGTATAGAACAACTGTAAAGGGTCACGTCCCTAAGGGCAGCTGAAGCCCTTGACTGAGTCCAGCCTGCTGTCAGCAGGTGTGCAAGTCTATACCTAGGTGAGCAGGGAAACTGTCCTCTTGTGCTTCCAGAAGTCACAGAAAACAAACAAACAAACAAACAAACAAACAAACATCACTGATGCAGGAGGAGTCGGAGTGTCAAATACCACAATCCTCTAATTGTTTATTTTATGCCTGAGGAATGAGGTCCAGGGTAATGTAACTGTCCTGGTCAGTGGAGGAACTGAGCCAGAGTCTGGTGCTAGAGGAAAGAGAGTAAGAGGCAGCTGCTCTTGGGGTATCCAGGAGGCCTCTAGATTCTGCATTAATTGGCGGATTGATCACTGGGAGGAAATGGAAGGAGAGGCATTGAACATCTGAACTCCCATATCTCCTCCACAGTCAGGCTATCCCTCATTAACTAGGAATCTCTTTAATTAGAACTCCCGGGATACTCTTTAATTCTTTCATTGAAGTATTGTTGAAATACAATGTTGCAATAGTTTCAGGTGTACAACAAAATGAATCCACAATTCTGTATATTCTGTTTTGCTCACCACAAGTGTAGCTACTAGCTGTCACCATACACCACTCCTACAGTCTCATTGACCATATTCCCTACAGCGTACCTTCTATTAGTACTGGGACAGCCTTTACTTGAGAGACACGTTCCTTCCCTGCACAGCAGAGCTTACTTTGGGTAACCTCATTCTAAATTTTTTGCCTACATTTCTACTGTCTGCTTCTTCCCACTGGCCTCTGAGAATAACGAGGGCATGAAACACGTCCATTGGCACCATCTTCCCTAATAAGGAGATGCTGAGGGTCACAGTCACATGCTGGATTATGAAATGAATGCAAATATAGTGGTGGCAAAGGAAGTTCCACCCATCTTGCAACCAGACAGCCTGAATTTCTTAGTCTCCGATTGATGATACTAGAAGCATAATGTCAACATTTGATTTTGTGGGCTTCTTGAGTCATTTAAATTCCTTCTCAGATAGCATAGTCATTTTCTTATCACTGACTTCATGGGACTATTCACTGAATGTTTAAATTTGAAAATGGCACTCAATGTGAAGTGATAGCACGTCTTTTGGGTTGTCACCTTTTTGATCTTCTCAAGTTGGAAGAAGGCAAAAGGCAGAAAGTATCTTCTACAGTCCATGAAACATCAAGTCAGGGAAATCCGCACTCACTGTGCTCCCAGGGGAAGGCCTGGGACATGAACCCAGCCTTGGGCCTCAGGACTCAGAGCACACTCAGGGTCTCAGTGGGCCACTCTGGCTCTGTCACACACTGGACTCCAACCAGTGTTGTGTGGTGATGATGAAGGGATGATGGTAGAGCCTCTGTGAGAGATTGGATGGAGGCCGGCCAGGAGCCTCTTGGGCCCATGCATCCAGGTAGCAGCTCCCCAGGACGGGCCATGGTGCTGGCAGGAAGAAAAGGAGAGTTTTCAAAGTTTCAGTGACAAAGGAATGGGGATCTGGCTCTTTGGAGTCCTCCTCAAACACTGCCAATCAGGGGCAGCCCGGGTGGCTCAGCGGTTTAGCTCCACCTTCATCCCAGGGCGTAATCCTGGAGATCCGGGATCGAGTCCCATGTCCATCGCCTTGCGGGAGGCCTGCTTCTCCCTCTGCCTGTGTCTCTGCCTCTCTCTGTGTGTTAGTGTGTGTCTCTCATAAATAAATAAATAAAATCTTTAAAAAAAAAACACTGCCAATCAAACGGAGAGAAGCTGAGGTACTGAATTGGAATAAAAACCTACTGAGAATAGGGGATCCCTGGGTGGCTCAGAGCTTTAGCACCTGCCTTTGGGCCAGGGCGTGGTCCTGGAGTCCCAGGATCGAGTCCGGCGTCAGGCTCCTGGCATGGAGCCTGCTTCTCCCAATGCCTGTGTCTCTGCCTCTCTCTCTCTCTCTCTTTCTCTCTCTCTCTCCCTCTCTCTCTCCCTCCCTCTCTCTCTATCTATCATGAATATATAAATTAAAAAAATCTTAAAAAAAAAGAAAACCTACTGAGAATCAGTCTGTATCCAGGAAACTGCTCCTACTTTCAAGAGGTTTGTTTTCTAGGGCTGCTATAGCAAAATACCATGGCCTGGGGGGCTTAAACAACAGAAACTTATTTTCTCACTCTTCTGGAGGCTGGAAGTCTTAGATCAAGGCGCCAGTAGGTTTTGCTTCTCCTGAAGCCTCTCTCCTTGGCTTGCAGAGATGGCCACATTCTGCTGTGTCCTCATATGGACTTTCTCTGTGTATGTGCAATCCTGGTGTCTTTTCTCCTTCTTCTAAGGACATCAGCCCTATTTGGATCAGGGTCCCACCTCTCTGACCTCAGCTAATGCTCATTATCCCCTTCAAGAATGTCCTATAAATACAATTATAATGGGGGCTAGGGCCCTAAAACACAAACTTGTGGGTTAGACTTTATTTAGTCCAGCATGAAACCTATGTCTAAAATATTATATTTTGTAGCAGTACTCCTTGTGCGATGTTAGAGCTGGACTAGAGAACGGGTGGGTGTGTCAGACAATCCCAGCACCTGTGGCAAAGTCTGTTCAGAGGAAGACCCAGAAGAATAGCCAGCAGCTCCTCCAGAGCTTAAAGGACATGACTCAGGAAGCTGCTACAGATGCAGATGTGGTCTGATACCATGTAGCCTCCTCCAGAGAGAAATGGGTGGTCACAGGCACCAAGTCACAAGTGGACCCTACATTTGAGATATAAGGGTAGGCAGATCCTTCTCAACTGACCAATTGAGAAGTAATAGAAATACAGAAAATGTCTGAATGATGGGAGATTCCAGGCTGTTTGGTAAGCAGTGCCTTGTCTTTCTATCACGCAATGTGTAAGAATCCATATGCTATGACCCAGAAATTCCACACACTTCTAGAGAAGGTTCTACACAGGTGTACCAGAAACATGTGTAACATGTTTTTAGCAGAACTGTGTTGAAGAGAAAGAAACAACTGTGAAGAACCCCAATCCCAAATTCCATTGGCAGGGAATAGATAGATTGTATATGCTATCTTTGCAAAATGGAAAACACACGTGATAGATATGAATGTAAATGTAAAGCAGCTAACAGAAGATGGCACAGAAAATCATTTCATTTTTCTAAAGCACCCAAGGAAGCAAAACTCAATGATATAATGTCTGAGGAAACACACACCTATGATAATAACTAAAGAAAGCAAAAAGAAAACTTTAAACACAAAATTCAAAGGATCTGTGTGTACATCTGAGAAGAGATGTAGAGAGACAGGATATGGGGTGAAGCTTGTGGGAATATCCAGTGATATAAGTAACATTCCAGTTCCTAATCTGGGAGTTGATTTCACAGGTATCTATATTAACATCTTGCTTTATTCTGTGTGTATGCATGTGTGTAATATCATACGTATCCTATTGTAGCTAGCTGTGAACATTATTACGCTAAGAAAGTATAACAAAGGACAATTGCCAAAGCCAAGGAATGATGTCAGCAGACATTTTCTTCTTCGATAAACTATTTTTTAGAGAAGTTTCAGTATCACAGAAAAATTAAGCAGAAAGTATAGAGGGTTCCCATGTATTCCCTGCCCTCAGACAAGTACAGCTTCCCCACTGTCAACAACTCACACATCGTACAATTCATGAACCCAAATTGATCCATCTCTCTCCCTCCACATCCGCAGTTTACACTGGATTCATCCCTGGTGTTGTGTATTCTATGGGTTTTGACAAAAGTATAGTTTATCCACCATTGATCCACCAGTATCATATCACACAGTGTAATTTCATGGCTCTAAATAGCCTCTGTGCTCCACCAATTTATCCCTCCCTCCTCTGAACCCTTTGGATCCCACTGATCTTTTTCTCATCTCTACAGTTTTGCCTTTTTCTGAATGTTATGCATTTGGACTCGTGCAGTATTTAGCCTTTCCATCCAGATTGGTTTCTCTCACTTGGTAATATGCATTTCAGATTCCTCCATGTCTTTTTCAAACAGCTGTCATTTAAGGAGCCTTCTGAATGCTGACTGGTGAGTAGAAGTGCTCCAGGTCACCAGCTCCTGGTGACACTTCTGAACCCCAGGGATGAGTAGTTCCTATAATTTTCCTACTCAGGTGACCATCCAAGGAATGAGAATGAAATTGGCGTTGGGCTTTTTACTGGCAACATGGCATGCTGGAAGGAAGGAGATCTTCAGAGTTCTAAGAGAAAATAATGCTGTTTCCAGAATCCATAGTCAGTTAAACTGTTTATTATAAGTGATCACAAAATGAAGGCATTAATTCAAAGCACAAAGACTCAGAAGGTTCACCTCTCAGAGAACCCTTTTTTTTCTCTTTTTGTTTGAGAATGGACTCAGTGTAAATGACCAGGGAACAGGGAATCCAAGAAGCACCAGCACCACCGAAGTAATGGACAGATGTGAGTGAGGCTTGTGCTTCAGGCTGGGAAAGCAACTAGTCGAAGTGAGAATAGGGATTAGAGGTTTTCACAGGATACCTTCAACGAGAAATGATTTTTAGCAGTAATGTCATCGTTACTAAGGACAGTCATCTAGAAAAAGGGAATAGCAGATTATCATTTTCGTATGATAAAATCACACTGTGCCACTTCTTCATTCCTTTCTTTCTTTTGTCCAAGATTTCTTTAATCATCTTCTGCTTTCAGTTCCAAAGATTTAATGACCAAAATTTTACACAGTGGTGTAGTTCCAACATGTCCACCAAATTCTGATTAGATTCCTTTCTGTGTGTAATCCTTCTAGGTAAATAAAGTAAGGTCAAGGGGTTGATGGTGAATGATGCAGGAAGGGAGATTTGCTCTTGTGAAGAATCAATGATTCCAAAGTGAGAACCAGATTATGTTACTTTTGGTGTGGAGAGTGAGGTTTCAAATGTCATTGTAAAAAGTCGGTTATAAAAAAAAACAGTTAAAAAATATATATATACACAGTATGGGGAAAACCTAGAACTAAGGTCTGAAGTGATTTCCAATAGGGGAATTTCCTTAGTGTCTCTATAGGCTGGGATAATTGTATAAATAGTAAGATCATTAGAAATGGGTTATTTTCCTCAATGCTGATGACCAAATTTAGTTTCCTTTGACCAACATAGGAAATAATTTGGCAAAGAATACAACATAGCAGGTAACTTTAAGTTGACAAATATTTATTCATAAGACATATTATCTAACAGGTACTACTTCTTATTACAGGCCCACCATGGGCATGTGCATGTGAAGGGCATGAATTCTTGGAAGGTGTGTGTGGGAGGCAGTGTTACTACTTACAATAGTCAGTTTTGCTTATGCATTCAACAGTTTTCCAATCCCAGTAACTGTGGCCATTGTGTCCATTTCCTGTATCCTTTTCTGTATATGTGTTTTGTGCAATTGCTGAGGAAAAGTATTAGGACAGAGCTTTTGCAGGATACCAGACTGATCTTGGCTCTCAGCCTTGGATACTTTTCAAAGAATAGCAGAACACACATTCTCCATCATATTTCCCCAAAAGAAAAATCCCAAAGGATGTTCTCCCCTCTGCATCTGGGCATGTCTTTGTGAGTCCATGGACTGAGAAGTGAGAACTGAAGGGACATGGGAAACCAAGAGGGCTTGGAGAAAGGGTGTTAATGTTAAGTGATAAGGGAATGTCAGAATGAAACTGTCACAGAGTAAATTCTTTCACCTTTGAATCCAGCTTGTTTAATAAGTGACAAGAAGTAGAACATATTTTAGCATTTCCTGGCATGGGTTCAAAATGAACAAGTCAGTTCATTTGCCTTGAGGAACTTGGAACCAATGAAAGTGGAAATAATGAGCTTGACTGAGAATTCAGAAAGGATACAGTGTGAGAGGACCCCAGATGTCCTGACTTCCCTCCAGAAGGAGTCTGATGATGTCAATTCTTCAGATGATGGAGTCTGTCAGGATTTTCTTCACAATGCTTCTGGTGTCCTTGGCAACTATTTCAAGGAAGTGTCTGTGTTTCCACACTCTCAGGTAGTTGATAACAGTATCACCTAAGAACGGGATATAGCTCAGAATCGAATATAAGTAAGATGCTGTTTTACAATTCATGCAAGATAATGCCCAGTCCCCGGTGAGGACAGTGTGCACATCCTGAGACTTCATAATGGCCCTGTACTCCTCCATGGGTTTCCCCATACTCTGGGCCATCTGCTGGAGAGACTTATCATCCACACCAAAGAACAAGTGGTAGGCTATCAGACACTGCCCCAGATCATCTTCATCCTGGATGCCCAGGATGTCCTGGAAAGTCTTTGAGCCTATTTGCTCCTGAAAAGAAGTCACTTTGTCATTAATGATCTTTTCACAGGTGTCAGACAGGTTCTCTAGGGGACCACAGTATCTGATATCAGAAATGTCCCTGTTCAAGGCGTCCCTAAGCTCTGGGAAGTCATGCAATAAGGGCTCAAAGCTGGAGACCAGGAATATGATGGGTTCACACACTCCTACTTTCTGGAGAGTTTCCTGGATATTCTCCCATATATTCTGCAGGACTTGTTCCTCTGGAAGGACACGTGTGCTGAGGTCCCTGTCCAGCTTGGTCCAGACAATGTAGAACCTTTTCCCCTGTCTTTGGATGGCTTTGACAAGCTTCACAAGATTCATGCTGAACTGTTCAGATGCAATGATGATGAAAAGGTCATACTGGCTAAAATGTATCTTCTCCAGATAGTTCTCCAAGCTTTGGGTGCCTGTCCCTGTTCCAGGTAGATCCCATAGTTCCATGTAGGGAAAATGGGAGGAAGAGTAGCAAGTGGGAACCTGGGTGGTCCTTACCACCCCAGTGGGAGCTGAGTCCTTCTCATCATGCCCAATTTCCCGCAGTGCATTGATGAAGGAGGACATGCCATTGCCAGAATCCCCAGTCACTGCAATGCTTACTGGGGCACTGGATACTGTCTCTAGGGTCTCCCTAATCATAGAGACCACCTCTAGCAACTTCCCATCTCCCAATGCCTTTTCAATGTTTGTGGCAGTTGCCTTAGGTAAGACTGTCCATCCCATATTGTATGGAACAATAGATGTGAAGGATGTAGATAACGGGATGTGAAGGGAATGGTTGGGCTGTGTCATGTCTCTGATCAGTGGAGTGACCTGCAGAAATAGGAAAGGCAGGGGAGTTAGGAAGACCAAGTGCACAGGGTGGCAGAGGATCATCAGATTTGTTATACCAAACTGAGGGTATCAGATCCCAACTCACTGCAACAGCACTTAGATTAGAAACAGAAAGCCTTGGGGCACCTGGCTGGCTCAGTTAGTAGAAGGCGAGACTCTTAATCTTGCAGCTATGAGTTTGAGCCCCATGTTGGGTGTGGAGATTAGTTAAAAATAAAACCTTAAAAAAAAAAAAGAAACAGCAAGCGTCTGGAAAACTGTTCAATAGGTTGTCAAAAATTAAACATATTACTCAACCATAGAAAATGAGGAAATTCTATCATTTGTAATGAAATGGATGTACCCTGAAAGTATTGTGCCAAGTAAAATAAACCAGACAGAGAGAGACAAATACTGCATGATCTAACTGATATGTGGGATCTAAAACTAAAATGACATAAATTTATAGAAAAAGAGTCAGGCTCATGGAGAGGCAGAGGCAGAGGGTGAGAGGAGGGTGAATTGGAATAAGTGGTCAAAAAGTACAAAGTTTCAGTTATAAGTGAAGTACTGGGGAAGGGGGAGCTAAGATGGTGGCTTTGTAGAAGGACCCTAAGCTGGCCTCCTCCCTCAAACACAACTGGATCATGGGTGCTGCAGAGAGAAGGCAGTCCTGGTCATGGAGAAAGGCAAGAGAGAAAGGAGAATGCTTCCCCAAAGCCATATGCTAGAAAAATGAGAGGGGCTTATTTTCATGAGTTTTTGCAACCAGTGGGACATGAAGACTGGACTTTTAAAAGTTGATAGGCTTCCCTGGGTTAGAGACCTGAGGGCACTGCCCTATTCCTGGAGAGAAGGCAGGCAGACAACCTGGGGTTAGATGGTGTGATCTGAGGAAGGCCTAAGGCATGTGAAGGAGAGATTGTTCACTCTTCTTGGAGTGCATCTATGAGAGGTAGAGTTCACAGAGATGCCTCTAGGGGACAAAAGAGTGAACAGACCCCATTTTCCTTCCTCACCCCTCAGGATAGATGCAGAGCCACTTGCTCAGAGTGGTTTCTCCCTAACACTGGCTGCATAGTCACCTTGCCCCTGCACACTGTCATGATTGCCCATCTCCAACAAATCTGCCTCCATCAGTCCCTGTGAGAAAAGACCCTCCCCAGAAGACCAGCACAGGCTCCCAGCCACAAAACATCCCTAAAGTTTGGAGTTTTAAATGTCAACAGGGTTGGCTGGGATAGAGCCAAGAGTACACTCTGCTGCTCCTGGAGAGAAGGCAGACAAACAAACCAGAGACAGACAACATAAAAAAAGAAATCTGAAAAACTCCTGGGACACACGGGGGAGATTATTAGCTCCTCTGAGAGTGTTTCCCTGAGAGCAACAAGCAAGGAGACCCCTTCCTTGCAACAGCAACAGCAGACCCTTCCTCCAAAAGAGCTGGCTGGTGCCATTCCCATTCCCCACCCCTCAGCAATAATGATCTTCAGCAAATGGCAATAACGATCTTCAAGAGTGCCCACACTGCTTGCCTAACCTACTTACTCTAAGTCTCACACCAACACACTCTGCTGGTACTGCTGTTCTTGGTCAATTTTGCCTCAGTACCAGTGCAGTGAGTCTCAGAGCACACAGGGCAAACCTGGATACAAGCAAGAAAGACAGAGCTCTTGGCTGCCTCAGGCTGAAGAAACATTCTGGAATGAGAATACCTAAGACTGGGCATGGGGCAAGATGGCGGAGAAGGGGTCCTCAACTCACCTGGCCCCACCAACTTACCTAGCCTTCATACCATCCTGAACACCTACAAATTCGACCTGAGATTTAAAGAGAGAACAGCTGGAATGCTATAGAGAGAAGGGTTTTCACTTCTAGCAAGGTAGGAAGGTGGAAAAAAATAAAAAAGAATCAAGGTGGGGGTGCACCAGGAGGAGCCAAGCTAAAGCTGGCAGTGAGAGCCTCCAGGACAGGAAAACCCCGCCTGAAGAAGCAGGAACTTTAAAAAATCTGCACCGGATTCTTCCGGGATGGAAAAGCACTTAGCAGGGAAATCGGGCAGAATAGCGGGAGGGGCAGTGAAGCTTCCAGTTTCACGGACTCACTAATAGAGGAAGTGCACCCCAGGGAGAGCTCACCACACACCATGGGCCAATCTCGGTAAAGAGCTGGAGCGCCCACTAGGCAGGGCATCTGGGAAAAGCCGGTTGGTTAGGCAGGCGGCTCCAGACAGAAGTGTTGCATCATGATGCCTTCAGGAGCCTCAGGCCCCAGAAGCACGATTCCAGCAGCACAGGGCCTAGATCCCGGGGCGCCAAGCAGACAAAGCCCACAATCCTGCACTTCCCCCGGGACAGGTGGAGGCGGGGAGGGCACAGGACAGTGAAAACTCTCCTGCCGCTGGGCGCCTTGCAAGCTGTGCAGATCAGCACACCTGCACCAACCTGGGGGCATCTAGGCCAGCGTGGACTGGGAGACTGCATTAGTTAACTAGTGGGGAGCTGACTCCAGAGCTGGAAATCAGGCCGCCGGCATTGTTGTTGTTCCTCCTCATTTCACCCTGTGCCTGGGAGAGGCAGGGCCACCAGGGAACACAGGCCTCACGGCTCCCGTAGAGCCCTGCACCAGGCAGGGGATGCGGTATCACCCCCAGGCACAGATACCTGAGAATCAGCACAGCAGACCCTTCCTCCAGAACGCCAGCTGGAAGAACAGGGGAAGAAGAAGTTCTTGACCAAGCAATGCTGGAAAGTTCCAGGGATTTACCATAAATAGAACCAGAGGGTACCCCTCCTTTTTTCTTTCCTTTTTCCAGTACAACTCGTTTTTATATCAGACTACAAATTTCCAATGTTTTTCTCTTTTTCCACCTTAACTACAATATTTTACCACCTCCTCATTTTTAAGTTTCTTCCTTTTAGACTTTCATACTTGTACAATTACAGGTCTTAGATATATTTTCCATGTCTAGATTCTCTTCAAAATACCCAACTTATTTTTGGGAGATATATGAGATGGGTTTTTTTGTTTTCTTTTCTTTTGTGTTTTCCCTTTGTCATTTTGTTCTACAGTGGCAGAAGTTAATACCTTCTAAAACATGACCAGCATGCACCCAGAACCAAGTGGTATACCATACTGGTTCACTCTGTGAGATTATATTCTCTCTTCATTCCCATTTGCCCTCCCCCTCTTTTATCTCATTTATGTTTTGGTAGTCAATGTTGGGGCTTTCTATGAGTATTTCTGGTATATATCAATTTGGGACTCAGCATATTCTAACATACAGAACTTAATATACTCAGAACCAAGAGATTCACCAACTGGGACCCCTCAGGTGGACTACATTCTCCCTCCACTACAATGTTGTCACCACCACCATCTCCCAATCCCTCCCTTTTTTTCTTCTCCTTTTTTTTCCTCTTTACTTTTTTCTCTTCCTTTTTTTCTTTTCATTTTTCTTCCTCTTTGGGATTCTTGGCCTTTTAATTTTTACTACTTTGTTTTAAAATTTGTTTTTCACTTCAGTGGTCCATTTGTTTTATTTCATTATGATCTTTCTTTGCAATATCTGGTCTCTGACCTCGTCAGTATCATCTAGGGTGAAATTTACTGAGGTTGTGGAGGATATTCTTGACTCAGCCCACTCATACAGCCACTGTGCACTACACAAAATGACTAGAAGGAAGAACTCACCACAAAAGAAAGAAGCAGAAACAGTACTCTCTGCCACAGAGTTAGAGAATATGGATTGCAATTAGATGTCAGAAAGCCAATTCAGAAGCACAATTACAAAGCTACTGGTGGCTCTAGAAAAAAGCATAAAGGATTCAAGAGACCTCATGACTGTAGAATTTAGATCTAATCAGCCCAAAATTTAAAAAACAATTAAATTAGACGCAATCCAAACTGGAGGTCCTAAAAATGAGGGCTAATGAGGTAGAAGAAAGAGTGAGTGACATAGAAGACAAGTTGATATCAAGGAAGGAAGCTGAGGAAAAAAGAGAAAAACAGTTAAAAGACCCTGAGGAAAGGTTAAGGAAAATAAATGATAGCCTCAGAAGAAAAAAATCTACATATAATTGGGGTTCCAGAGAGCGCTGCATGGGAGAGAGGGCCAGAAAGCATATTTGAACAAATCAGACTGAGCACCTCCCTAATTTAGAGAAAGAAACAGGCATTCAGATCCACGAAATAGAGAGGTCCCGCCTCAAAATCAATAAAAACCATTCAACCTCATGACATTTAATAGTGAAACTTGCAAATTCCAAAGATAAAGAGAAAATCCTCAAAGCAGAAAGAGACAAGAGATTCTTAACTTATATGGGGAGAAATATCATATTAACAGAAGATCTCTACACAGACACCTGGCAGGCCAGAAAGGGCTGGAAGGATATATTCAAGGTACTAAATGAGAAGAATATGCAGCCACAAATACTACATCCAGAAAGGCTCTCATTCAGAATAGAAGGAGAGATAAAGAGCTTCCAAGATAGGCAGAAACTGAAAGAATATATGACCACCAAACCAGATCTGCAAGAAATAATATGGGGGACCCTGGAAAAGAAAGAGGAAGCGCAAAGAAATAATCCAGAAAAACAGGGACTGAGTAGTATTACGATGACACTAAATTCATATCTTTCAATAGTTACTCTGAACTTGAATGGGATAAATGATCCCATCAAAAGAAGCAGGGATTTGGACTGGATAAAAAAAGCAAGACCCATCTATTGGTTGTCTACATTTTAGACCTAAGGACACTACAGCATGAAAATGAAAGGTTGGAGAACCATTTACCATTCAAATGGTCCTCAAAAGAAAGCTGGGGTAGCCATCCTCATATCAGATAAAGTTGATCCCAAAGACTGTAGTAAGAGATGAACAGGGGCACTATATCATACTTAAAGGATCTATCCAACAAGAAGACCTAACAATCATGAATATTCATGCCCCTAATATGGGAGCTGCCAAGTATATCAATTAATAACCAAAGTAAAGACATATTTTAATAATAATACACTAATAGTAGGAGACTTCAACACGGCACTTTCTGCAAATGACAGATCTTCTAAGCACAACAGCACCAAGGAAACAAGGGCCTTGAATGATACACTGGACCAGATGGATTTCACAGTTATATACAGAACTTTGCATCCAACACAACTGAATACACATTCTTCTCAAGTGCACATGAAACTTTGTTCAAAATAAATGACATATTGGGTCACAAATCAGGTCTCAACTGATACCAGAAGATTGGGATTCTCTCCGTGTATTTTCTGACCACAGTGCTTTGAAAATAGAACTCAATCACAAAAAGAAATTTGAAATACACTCAAACACGTGGAGGTTAAAGAGCATCCCACTGAAAGATGACTCTGTCATCTTTGGGATACAGCAAAAGCAGTCCTAAGAGGGAAATACAAGCCTCCCTCAACAAAATGGAAAAAAACTCAAATATACAAGCTAACCTCGCACCCAAAGGAAATGGAGAAAGAACAGCAAATAAAACCTACACCACACAGAGGAAGAGAGTTAATAATGATTCAAGCAGAACTCAATGAAATAGAGACCAGAGGAATAGCAGAACAGATCAACAAAACCAGGAGTTGGTTATTTGAAAGAATTAATAAGATAGATAAACCATTAGCCAGCCTTATTAAAAACAAAAGAGAAGACTCAAATTAATAAAAGCATGAATGAGAAAGGAAAGATCACAACTTAACCAAGGAAATACAAATGATTTTAAAAAAATATTATGAGCATGCTATATACCAATAAATTAGGCAATCTAGAAGAAATGGATGCATTTCTGGAAAACCACAAATTACCAAAACTGGAACAGGAAGAAGTAGAAAACCTGAACAGGCCGATAACCAGGGAGGAAATTGAAGCAGTCATCAAAAACCTCCCAAGACACAAAGTCCAGAGCCAGATGGCTTCCCAGGGGAATTCTATCAAACTTTTTAAAAAAGATTTTATTTATTTATTCATGAGAGATACACACAGAGAGAGGCAGAGACACAGGCAGAGGGAGAGGCAGCCTCCATGCAGGGAGGGACTCAATCCCGGGTCTCCAGGATCATGGCCTGGGCTGAGGGTGGCGCTAAACCGCTAAGGGACCCAGGCTGCCATCTATCAAACTTGTAAAAAAGAAACAATACCTATTCTACTAAAACTGCCCAAAAGATAGAAGGGGCAGGAATACTTCCAAACCCGTTTTATGAGGCCAGCATCACCTTGATTCCAAAACCAGACAAAGACCCCACCAAAAAGGAGACCAATATCCCTGATGAACACAAGTGCAAAAATTCTCAACAAGATACTAGCCAATAGGATCAACAGTACTTTAAAAAGATTATTCACCATGACCACGTGGGATTTGTCCCTAGGATGCAAGTGTTGGTTCAACACTCGTAAAACAATCAACGTGATAGATCACATCAACAAGAGAAGAAAAACAGCCATATGATCCTCTCAATAGATGTAGAGAATGCATCTATTTGACAAAATACAGCATCCATTCCTGATCAAAACTCTTCAGAGTGTAGGGATAAGGAGAACATTCCTCAACATCTTAAACGCTATCTATGAAAAGCCTACAGCAAATATCATTCTCAACGGGGAAACACTGAAAGCATTTCCCCTAAGATCCAGAACACAACAGGATGTCCACTCTCACCACTGCTATTCAACATAGTACTAGAAGTCCTAGATTCAGAAGTCAGACAACAAAAAGAAATAAAAGGCATTCAAATTGGCAAAGAAGTCAAACTCTCCCTCTTTGCAGATTACATGATACTGTACGTAGAAAACCCAAAGGATTCCACCCCAAGATTGCTAGAACCCATACAACAATTCAGCAATGTGGTAGGATACAAAATCAATGCCCAGAAGTCAGTGGCATTTCTATACACTAACAATGAGACTGAAGAAAGAGAAATTAAGGAGTCAATCCCATTTACATTTGCATGCAAAAGCATAAGTTACCTAGGAATGAACCTACCCAAAGATATACAGGATCTATACCCCAAAAACTACAGAACACTTCTGAAAGAAATTGAGGAAGACACAAAGAGATGGAAAAATATCCCATGTTCATGGATTGGAAGAATAAACATCGTGAAAATGTGTATGCTATCCAGGGCAATTTATGCGTTCAGTCTAATCCCTATCAAAATACCATGGACTTTCTTCAAAGAGTTGGAACAAATCATCTTAAAATTTGTGTGGAATCAGAAAAGACCCCAAATAGCCAGGGAAATATTGAAAAAGGAAACCAGAGCCAGGGGCATCACAATGTCGGATTTCAAGTTCTACTACAAAGCTGTGATCATCAAGACAGTGTGGTCCTGGCACAAAAGCAGACACAGAAATCAATGGAACAGAATAGAGAACCCAGAAATGGACCTCAACTCTCTAGTCTACTAATGTTTGACAAAGCAGGAATTATTCCACTGGAAAAAAGGACAGTCTCTTCAGTAAATGGTGCTGTGAAAATTGGACAGCCACGAGCACAAGAATGAAACTGTGCCATTCTCTTGCACCTTACACAAAGATAAAGTCAAAATGGATGAAAGATCTAAATGTGAGACAAAAAGCCATCAAAATCCTAGAGAAGAACACAGGCAACACCCTTTTTTGAACTTGTCCACAGAAATTTCTTGCAAGAGACATTTATGAAGGCAAGGGAAACAAAAGCCAAAATGAACTATTGGAGCTTCATCAAGATAAAAAGCTTCTGCACAGCAAAATAAACAGTCAATAAAACTAAAAGAAAACCTACAGAATGGGAGAAGATATTTGCAATAACATATCAGATAAAGGGCTGGTATCCAAGATCTATAAAGAACTTATTAAACTCAACAGCAAAGAAACAAACAATCCAATCATGAAATGGGCAAAAGACATGAACAGAAATCTCACAGAGGAAGACATAGACATGGCCAACAAGCACATGAGAAAATGCTCCGCATCACTGGCCATCAGGGAAATACAAATCAAAACCACAATGAGATACCACCTCACACCAGTAAGAAGGGGGAAAATTAACAAGATAGGAAACAACAAATGTTGGAGAGGATGTGGAGAAAGGGGAACACTCTTGCATGGTTGGTGGGAATGTGAACTGGTGCAGCCACTATGGAAAACTGTGTGGAGGTTCCTCAAGGAGCTAAAACTAGAGCCCCCCTACTGCCCCAGCAGTTGCTGTACTGGGGATTTGCCCCAAAGATACAGATGCAGTGAAAAGCTGAGACATCTGCACAGACTGCAAGGCTGTTGCAACTCAGAGATATCAGAGGCAAATGAGGGAGTAGGCAAAAAGCTTCTCATTAGTGTTAGAGAGATAAGAAATTATATCCCTACCCTGAAATCATTGCCTGGCACATAGTATCCTCTCAGTAAATAGCAGCTGGTTGACAATTTTGTTCACAAAACTTAGAGGCTATACATAGCAATCATTCAGAGAACAACAACAACAAAAAATCTTGGAAAAATAAAATGTGAGAATTGGTGGGAAAAACAGTACAAGTTTTGGAAAATAAGGGAACTCCCTAGAATAAATATAAAGCTTAAAAAATATGACATTTCCCAGGCCTGCCAGGCAGGTCCAGGTTGAGCTTTCATAACATCCTCTTCGTGAATAATATCACACTTATGGGACAATCTCTTCCCTTCACTCTAGGGCCACAAAGTATGGTTTCCCTACACCATTCTGAGCTCTAGCCCACTCCTCTTTTTTTCCAATGAAGATGTTTGGGGAGCAACAGCTGTTGGTTCTTATTCTCTATTGAAGGACTTTTGATTCTAAGACCTTGAGTTCATGGGACTTAGTGTCTCTCTTTTTTCTCCTTAACCTGGACCAGTAGGAGGAAGTCCTTGAACCTCAGAGGACTCTTCCAGTTATAAACTGGTAGTGGATAGTAACTTTCTAATCTTCACATGACCTTACCATCTACAGCCTACTTAGTATCTACAGTTACTTAAATAACCTATTTCTGCAAAACAAACTACTCAAAACTTGGTTAAAACAAGGAACAGGCCACTACATCCTATAATTCTGTGGGTCAGTAACTCAAACAGGGCTGAGCTGCTCCAGGCAGCATCAATGGCAGTCACTGCATGATGTTTAGTTGCAAATAAGTGGTATAGAAGGTCCAGGATCGCTTCACTCATGTTTATGGGGCCCAGGCTGGCATGGCTGGAAGGCAAACTCTGCCAGCACTGCCAGCTAAGATACCTATTTGTGGCCTCTCCAAATCCTCTCACGTGGCAGAGCACAGCTCTCAGAAACACTACGTGGGCGATCCATATGGAAGCTGCAAGGCTTTCACCCCCAACCTCAGAATTCCCAGAATATCATTGATAACACAAGTCACTATAATAAGGCCAGTTTCAAGGTAATGAAGGAGAGTATGCAAGAAGCCATATCAATTCAACTGAAATTTGGATAGGGTAGTGTTTTGCTCCCCCTGGGAGATCCTAATAGGGTAGATAGGGTCTGATGCAGCTAATAAATTTTGCTATTTTGGAAATTAAAAATATATTCCACAGTCTTACAATGCAGACATCAAGACATATCTGATTACAGAAGAAAATGATTTATATACTGTGTTTTTAAATATATATGCTATAAATACATTTCTGATTTTTCATTGTACAGCTCAAAGCTCAGGCTAAGATTTAAGGAGTTTTCTGATTACAGAATTTATATAGCAGTAATTATAATAAGCTTAGGAGGTCACTCAATGGTCTTAACACAAAGCTTGGAAGAAAATGAAATTTTCTATCATGCACCAATTATTACTTCCATTAAACTATTAAAAATTATCCAAAACTTGAATTAATGCAAAAACATAATTACATGTGCTTTCACTGTCCTGGTAGAGTCATCCAAATTGTGAACATCACTTTGCACAGTTAATTAGGGACTTGACATTTAATGATTCAGTGAAATTGATAAACGACGATAAAAACTGATAGGGAGGGGCACCTGGTTGGCTCAATCAGTTAAATGTCCGCTTTCAGGTCAGGTCATGATCTCAGGGTCCTGGGATGAAGCCCTGCTAAGCAGGGAGCCTGCTTCTCTCTCTTCCTAGCCCCCTTATGCTCTCTCTCACTACCTCAAAAATACTTATAGGGAATTAATTTACTTTACACCCAATGAAAATCCCTAATTCCTGATTTCAAATTCTATTACAAAACTGTAGTAATCAAAACAGTATGGTAGTGACACAAAAATAGATACACAGATCAGTAGAACAGAATAGAAAGCCCAGAAACAAACTCACAATTATATGGTCAATTAGTATTATAAAAGCAGGAAAGAATATCCAATGGAAAAAGGCAGCCTCGTCAACAAATGCTATTCAGAAAACTGGACAGCAACATGCAGAAGAATGAATGTGGACTACTTTCTTATGCCATACACAAAAATAAACTAAAAATGCATTAAGGACCTAAGTGTGCAATGTTAAACCATAAAACCTGTAAAAGAAGACATAGGCAGTAATGTCTGACATCAGCCATAACAATATTATTACATATACAACTTCTGAGGTAAAAGGGAAAAAAAAGCAAAAATAAAATATTGGGACTTCATCCAAATAAAAAGCTTCTCACAGCAAAGGAAACAATCAACAAAACTAAAAGACAACCTACTAAATGGGAAATGATACTAGAAAATGATATTTCCAATAAAAGGTTAGTATCCAAAATACATAAAGAACTTATAAAACTCAACACTCCAAAAACAAATAATCAATTCATGAATGGGCAGAAGATATGAATTGATATTTCTCCAGGAAGACATACAGTGTCCAACAGATACATGAAAATATATTCATTATCACTTACCAGCAGGGAAATGCAAATGAAAATCACAATGAGTTATCTCCTCACAGCTGACAGAATGGCTAAAATAAAAAACACAAGAAACAACAGGTGTTGGTGAAGATGTGGAGAAAAAAGCACTGTTAGTGGGAATGCAAACTGGTGCAGCCACTGTAGAAAACAGTATGGAGTTTCCTCAAAAAGTTAAAAGTAGAACTACCCTACAATCCAGTAATTTGACTACTGGGTGTTTACCCAAAGAAATACACGAAGATTAATTTAAAAAGATATGTGTCCACCTATGTTTATAGCAGTATTATTCACAACAGCCAAATTATGGAAACAGCCCAAATGTCTGTTGATAGATGAAGGAGTAAAGAAGATATGTATATGTATATGTATATATGTTAGAAGAAATATATATGTATATATATGTATGTATATATATTCTTTAAAAATAACAAAATCTTGCTATTTGCTATGATATGGATAGAACTGAGACTATAATGTTAAGGGAAATAAGTCAGTTAGTGATAGACAAATATATGATTTCACTCATATGTGGAATTTTAGAAACAAAACAAATTAACAAAGGGAATAAAAAAGAGAAATAAACAAAACAAGGAACAGACTCTTAACTATAGAGAACAACTAATGGATATACCAGAGGGGAGGTGGGTCAGGAAAAGGTGAAATAGGTGAAGGGGATTAAGAGTACTTCATTCCCTTATCATGATGAGCACTGAGTAATTAAGAAGTGTTAAATCATATCATACACCTGAAACTAATATAACACTGCATGTTAACTGTACTGGAGTTAAAATAAAAAACAGTAGAAATTAATAAAATAAAAATAAAAAGTAGCTTGGGAGAATAATTGATTACTCATTTTATGAGTAATCTAAACACAATTTTTAAAAACTATTAAATTAAATATACGTAAATTAAATTTTTAAAAATTTGAAGTTAATTTGAAATAATTTCCAAAAGCCTTTTAATAAACTAAAACTTTAAAGTTTCACTGAATTAGAATCAGTAGTGATTTAAGTTAAATTCAGTAAATATTTAGATCATTTACAAATAAAATAAAATAATGAAATATTAATTGCTAATCATGTTTACCTAATTTTGGCTTATTCCTGAGAAACTAAAGATAAATGCAGGTCTGTTGGCAAACTTTCTTGGTATGCTATATTGATAGTTGTACTATAAAAAGACATGTTTCTAGAAGTTATGACGTGTATTTGTAAATTTGCCAATCTAAAGAACACTAATCTAACAGAGCGTTTACTCTTGCTTACTACTTAATTTTCCCTAGAAATTAAAGTTTCTAAGGGTTAGGAACTCTAATTAATGTATGTGGTCAAAGCAACTAAAAATAGAAAAAAGAAACATCTTTGAATGAAAGTAAAGTTGGGCATGCGCTTTTGGTTAAAAAAAAATGAAATCGGGACACCTGGCTTTTAGTCCAAAGAGAATGAGACTCTTGATCTCAGGGTCATGAGTTTAAGCCCCATGTTGGGTATGGAGCCTACTTTAAAAACAAAAACAAAAAAACAAAAAGTGTTGCTTTTTGTTAAAAAATATACATGACCCAGAGATGTACTTTTTTCTTTAGGCAAAAGAAAGTTGTACAAAAATTGTGAAAAAGGAATCCTTAGAAAGGAATTTTATTTATGATCAGGACTGACTAACATTTGAATGAATACATTTAATGCAAATATAAACTGGTGCAAAATAGAATTTCATTTCCTATTTGTTAAAAGGACAAATTTTGTCTGCTTTTCTAACATTTGATCTACTTTTAGTAACAGGTGGTAAAATTTCTCTTACCATTTAAGAGATCTTCCTAGAAAACAAAAATCCTGGGACTCCTGGGTGGTTGAGCAATCGAGCGTCTGTCTTTGGCTCAGGGTGTGATCCCAGAGTTCTGGGATCGAGTCCCACATCAGGCTCCCTGCAAGGCACCTACTTCTCCCTCTCCTTATGTCTCTGCATCTCTCTCTGTGTCTCTCATGAATAAACAAATAAAATCTTTTTAAAAAAAGAAAACAAAAATCCTGTCTTTTATGTTGTATTTGTATAGGTATGTAAGTGTTCCGGAATTATGTGAAATTCTTGGAAATTTGATATGTCCTAGTATAATGTTATCACTTGTAATTACTCTCCTACCTTCTGCAATTGCTGTCATCAAAACTGAGGCTCACACTGAAAGAACTACCCCCAAGAATATCAGGAAAATGCTCCAGCTGACATTCACGCAAAGGCAGCCCCCAAAAGAATCTATAAAGATTGTGGCACATGTGGATAATATCCATTCCACTACTGCAAAACGGATTCCTCATTGCGAGATATTCGTCATTCTGATGTCAGGGTAACAGGGCAACACTGCTTCTGACCCAGAGAAAAAAAGATGGGTAACCAATGGCTGTAAGTTGAACAAACAGGCACTTAGGAAATATAAGACAGCTACTTAATTCTTCTTGTCTCCCTGTCAAACCCCA
Organism: Canis lupus familiaris; assembly: GCF_011100685.1. Taxonomy (NCBI): domain Eukaryota; kingdom Metazoa; phylum Chordata; class Mammalia; order Carnivora; family Canidae; genus Canis; species Canis lupus. The sequence goes on along the minus strand of NC_049232.1, from coordinate 1,024,436 downwards.
TTTTTTTTCAACCCATCACCCACGTTAGTTCATTTAAGATAACTAAAACTATGACTAGACATTTGAGAGGAGATTTGTATAAAATTGTGAAAACAGTCTACCAGCAATTTCTGACTTGTCGGGCTCATTATCCTGAAAAAATTACTTTAACCCCCAGAGGCTTCACCCTGCCTCTTTTTGGGACTTTTGAATACCCACTCCTCGTCTTTATTCAATTGCCACCACGTATGTGTTATCAATATGTTCTATTTATATATGTGTGGTTCCCAATTAGTTGAAGCTTTCTCCTGCTGAAAGGCTGATACCCTCGTGGTAGCAAAGGAATTGTTAAATTGTGTTTCCCACGAAGCTTATATATACCTTCCACAATCTTCAGTAAATTGACAGCGGTTTCATTGAACAAATCTTACGAGCCTAAACAAACACCTTGCAAACTTCTTGGAAGTTTGGCCCTATCACCTTCAATCATCAGGCAAGCTTGAGAGATCTAATGCAACCCTTAAACTTAAATTTTTTAAACTAGCCAAAAACACATGACTTCCCTGCCCCTAAGGTATTGCCTTTGGACTTGTTGAATGTTTGCATTACTCTGTTTGGGTAATGTAAACTCACTTCACACAACATAGTCACTGGAAGACTAATGTCATTGATATACAACTTTCTGCTGATCCCTTGTTGTCTCGTGCTAGCATGACCAACTATAGCAAAGTCTCTAATGTTTTTCACCGAAGCCTGTGATCAACAGGTTAAAGAAGTCTTCCCAGATTCCAATTCAAAGGATCCTGTTTGTCATAGTCAAGAGCCTGGTGACTCCATATTCTGGAACTGTCATCAGAAGAACACAGCATTTGAACCCCATTGACGAAGATCTTACCAAGTGCTGCCAACCCCTGACATTGTTACAAAACTAGAAGGTATTGAGTCTTGGGTACTCATCTCACAGCTAAAGAAGGCTTTACCTGACATCTGGTCCTATACAGATGCTAGAGACTTCTAAATCAAATTGATGCAGAAGCTAAGTAACTTGACATTGAGGCAGACTGCTTTCACCAAAGACAACAGATAAAGTCTTCATAATTTAACTAATGTGAAACCCTTTCTCCTTTTCTTTTCCTGTACTCTGGGATAGTCCTGGAAATATAATGCCTTCAGCTGTACATCTGAACCCATTGCTCAGAAAAAGGAGTTAAACTCCAGAATTTAAAAGAACCTTTTATTTTAGGCTAAGAGAAAATCTAATCTTGTCCCTAATATATATATAATATATATATATATAATAAGCAATATATATATAATAATATATATATAATAATAATATATATATATATACAATATATATAATAAACAAATTAAGAGATCTCACTGGTTGAATCCCCTTCATTTACATAAATGAATGAAAATAGACCAACCGTGGTCCATTCAGGATTCAGAATTTGCTTCCCTTGCAGAGCCACTACTTCCCGAGTTAAGAGTAAATGTACATGACTGTTTAATCCAGAACCTTTCGTAACCTAAAAGATATTGCAGAATCCATTCCTAAAACAATAGATGCCCAACAAACATGCTTAGAGTCTCTGGCCAAAGATTGTCTTGACAATAAAACAGGCTCCGATTATCTTTTAGCTTAGCAAGAGCTGTCTATACTGTGACCAACCTTACCAGGTGCATCCAGATTAACACTTCGGGGGAAGTTGAAATACGACTACATAAAATCACTGAGCAAGCCACTTAGTTTAAAAAGAGGACTCCTTCAATGGGGTCTTTCTTTGACTTATTTGATTTTGAGGACTTGAGTCTTGGGAATCCTGGCTCCAAAGTGCACTCTAATCATTGAAAATTATCCTGTTTTTAAAAATCATAATAATCCACTAGGTGCATTGTATGCTCTTAAAAGTTTTAAATGTGTTTTCACAGATGCTAACCATCAAGTAATTAATCTCCCTGAGACTGGAACATCATAAAAAGAATGTAGAGGATGGCTGATACCCAAGTTGTGAACCCGAAGTCATCACCTGTGAATATCAGAGAGATTAAGCAAAAACATTATGGAATGTGAATACCATGCAAATGATAAAAAAAAAAAAAGCTGTGAGAACCATTGAAGAGTAGCTGAAAGTGGCATCAGTATCCTATGTTTTAATCATATCTCTGAGTTAAGCTGAGAGTCTGATCAAAGTAGGGGAATTGTGAAAAAGAAGGACCATGGGGCCACAGGGTCACAGGGCCTTAGGAGCCACTTAAGTTAAGGCCTCGACTCAGTAAACCAAGACCTAATACCTAATCTAACTACGGATTCACTCCTCCAGGAATGTATACTTTAATCAGCCAATGTAAGAATTGCCTAATCAGCACTGGATTTGCAGATAGACCCATTTCCTTCTCTTTAGGAGAGTGATCTTGAGTAAAACAATGCACCCTGTGCTAATGATATTTCTTTCTCTCTTCTTCTCTACCTTAAAAACATTTCATTTCCTATAGAACAATGAAGCACCTTTCTGTTTGCTATATAGGATGTTTCCTAATTCATGAACCATTAAATTTAAAAAATCAGTCCTTTAAAATCTTTAGTTGAATTTTGTTCTTTAACAGATAATATATACATTGTCTCCACAGGGAAAGGTATTTAGGCATGAGATGGAGGATGTCTGATGGCAGAAGCTCTTGGAGAAAAGCCCCTATGCACTGAGAGCCCTGACATTCACATGATCCTTCTGCAGTTCACAGGAGTAAAGCCTGTTCTCAAACTGCTCTCTGAAAATGTCTCATTAGTTAAATTTTCTAACTGGCTTACTGTCACCCACCGGACATCCTGCCCTCAGCCTCTCAAGTGCACAACACCAAAAATCAAGCATTGGGGCCCTTCCACCCTTCCACCTACAGATCTATAATATTATGTTTATATCTGTACTCTATCCAAAGTGATTTCTTGTTTACCAGCTCCTGAAAGAAAAGAGACTTCTGGTGTCAGAGTTGAGCTCTGAATGTGTCCCCTGGCAGGGCAGAAAATGCAGAGCCTGGATGAAGTGCTCCCTGCAGCCCAAGGCAGAAACACTCTTCTGCACAGACTGGCCTCGCACTGGAACAGGTCCTGTGTGCTGGTGTGGTCACTCTGCAGAGATAAAAGAGCTGTCACTTGCAATGTCTAAACTGTGTGTGAGGAGCTGGCGGGATTTAAATAATCTCTGGCCTCTGTTCCACCCTCACAGGAATTTGGCCAATAGTAAAGAGGCAGCCAGCACATTGTAGAGCCCTGCATTTCCAGGAACAGAAAGTGAAAGGAAAGTTCTGAGGGCTCCTTTTCTGAGAAACACAGGCATTGCCAGGAAGTGAAACTGAAAGGCACCATGGACAGTGATTTTGTGTGTTTTTGAAATCATGAGTGAGAGGAGGGCACAGGATTCCAGGCAGGAGGCTTCTCAGTGACCCCCAAGAGGACACTCTAACCAGGCCCCAGGCTCCAGGCCAGGCAGAATCTGAATCTGGAATCAGAGAACACAGGCTGAGTCCTGGAAAATGACTCTCATGTCCCCCCTGTTAACCTGGGACAGCCCAAACTCCCTGGGGGTGAAGTCTAATAAAGAGTGTATCTAGTCCTTGTCCCTGGTTCCTGGCACAGAGCTTCAGAAACCCTGGGAATTTCCTGAGTGAAAGGAGTTGACTTTATTATGCTAATGAAGTGATTCCAGGTGGGATCCTAGGTAGCAGCTTCAGGTCAGTGGCTGGCCAGAAAGACCAACCATGTTATAGAGGATGGGGGCTTCGGGTCAGCTGGACCTCTGGGGAGAAGGCAGGTGGAGATTGAGATCAATTAAGTAGCCAAAGATTTGACCAGTCCTGTCTATGTAATGAAACCTCAACCTCAATCAAAATCTTGGTTACCAATGCTCAAGTGGTCTTCTTGGTTGATGTTTGCATTGATGTTCTGGGAGGCTGATGTGCCCTGATTCCCTAGGGAGAGGCATGGAAGCTGTGTACTCTCTCTCACATCTCACCCATCATGTATCCTTTTTAATAAAACTGTAGTAGTATATAAAAAACCTTTTCTGACTTCTGTGAATCATTCTAAAACCATTATGAAGCCTTAAGGAGTTATAGGAACCCTCAAATTCGTAGACAGTCAATTGGAGGTCCCAGTGACCTGGGAATCCCAAGTGCAATTGGTATCTGAAGGGACAGTAGTCTTCTCAAGTACTGGAACCTTAAACCCAGCGAATCTTTGCTAACTCTGGGTGACTAGTACAGGAATTAATAGATAGATATACCTAGTTGGGTTGGAAACAATACAGAATAGACCTGTGTCATTGGCAGCCATATTCTGGCTTTTTTTTTTCACTTATTTTTTGAATAGAAATCCACTATATTGTCTACAATTTAAGAGGTATAAGATGTATACAATAATATGTCCCTCCACACACAATGGGCACTCGAGTGCCTGTACCAGAGGGACTGTGTCATCCTTACAGGTCCATTTTTGAACATGAACAAATATGCACATCTATTTTCTCCTTTTTACTAAAATGGCAGCATTCCTATACAATGTCCTATACCCTGGGTTTTTCTTTTGCTATTTGGTAATTGTTCTCCATGAGCACACACAAAGCTCCTGTTAAAAATATTTTTATTAATCTCTTTGTAAACAAACATCTGTTTTACTGAGAAGTATTTGAAGAAATAAGATCTATGTGAACTATAGTTCAAAAAAGCTGTCACTTTGGGGCACCTGGGTGGCTCAGTTGGTTAAGCATCTGCCTTTGGTCATGATCTCAGGGTCCAGGATGGAGCCCAACATTGGCTTCCCTGCTCACCAGGGAGTCTGCTTCTCCGTCTCCCTCTGCCCCCCACTTGTGCTTGCTCTCTTTCTCTCTAGTGCTCTCTCTCAGATAAATAAATAAAATCTAAAAGCAAAAAACAAAAACAAAAAAACAGAACTGTCTTTTTAAAAAAGAAAAAGAAAACAGACCTGCCATCAACCCAGTAAACACTGATGTTTCCCTGCAAATAGCAACTCCCTCCTCCAGCATAGAGGTTACCTCCTCACACGCACCAGTTTTTGACTGAAGAATAATGAACATAAAACATTATCTTAGTTTTAGCTGTAAAACACATTGATTCAACAACTCCATACATTACTCAAAGCTCTCCACAGTAAGTGCAGTCGCCATCTGTCACCATACGACATCGTTACAATAGTAGTGACTATGTTCCCTACGTTGTAGTATTCATCTCTCTGACTTCTACACTTTATAACTGAAAGTTTAATCTTAATCTCCTTTATTTTATCTTTTCCCTTACCCACCTCCCCGCTGCAACTAACAGTTTATTCTCTGTATGTAAGTCAGTTTTCTTGTTTTGTTTGTTCAGATTTCACGTATAATTAAAATTACATATTCGTTTTTCTCTTTCTGATTTATTTTACTTTGTAAAATACCTTCTATTTCCATGCATATTGTTACAAATGGCAAGCTACCTTTTTATGGATAATATTCCATATGTGTATATATAGATATATATGTATATATGTCCATACATGTATATATACATCCACTATCTTTTCATCTATCAATGCAAGCTTGGATTTTCACTATTGTAAATAATGCTGCAATAAACATAGAAGTGAAGATATCTTTTTTTTTTTTTGAAGATATCTTTTTGAATTAGTGTTTTCGGTCTTTTTTAGATAATACCATAGTGGATTACTAGATTATATAATATTTCTATTTTTAATCTTTTGAGCAAACTCCATAAAGTTTTCCATAATGGTTGTATCAATTTATATTCCTGAGATACCCTGGGTGGCTCAGCAGTTTAGCGCCTGCCTTTGGCCCGGGTTGTGATCCGAGAGTCCTGGGATCAAGTCCCACATCAGGCTCCCTGCATGGAACCTGCTTCTCCCTTTGCCTGTGTCTCTGCCTCTCTCTCTCTCTTTCTCTCTCATAAATAAATAAATAAAATATTTTTAAAAAATTTATATTCCTGCAACAGTGCATGGTAGTTCCCTTAGTTCCATATCCTCACCAACACTGTTTTTTATCTTTTTGATGCTTGCCTTTCCGACTGATGTGAGATGATATCTCATTCTGGTTTCTTATATGCATTTCTCCCGTGATTAGTGACATTTAACATATTTTCATATTTATTGGTCTTCTATGTGCTTTTGTTTGTTTTTTTTTTTTATGTCTATTGAGGTCCCCTGCCCATTTTTCTTTTCTTTTTTTTTTAATGATTTTATTTATTTATTCATGAGAGACACAGAGAGACCCAGAGACATAGGAAGAGGAAGAAGCAGGCTCTCTGTGGGGAGCCCAATGTGGGACTCGATCCCAGGACCTCAGGTTCATGACCTGAGCCAAAGGCAGATGCTCAACCACTGAGCCACACCAGGTGCCCCCTCTGCCCACCTTTTCAATCAGATTTTTCTTGTTTGTTTTTTGGTGTTGAGTTATATAATTTCTTTATACATTTTCTATATTAACCCCTTATTAAATATATCGTTTGCAAATATCTTCTCCCATTAGCTCAATTGTCTTATTCTTTAGTTTATGGTTTCCTTCAGTGTGCAAAAGCTTTTTATTTTGGTGTAGGCCTGAAAGTTTGCTTTTACTTTAGTTTCCCTTGCCTGGAGAGACATATTCGTAAACATGTTGCTGAGGGAACATGTTTATGAATATGTCCAAGAGATTACTACATATGTTTCTAGGAGTTTTATGGTTTCAGGTCTCACATTTAGATCTTTAATACACTTTAAGTTTATTTTGGGGTATTCTATTAAAATCGGTCCAGTTTCATTCTATGCAGCTACCAGTTTTCCTAAGACCATTTGTTTAAAAGACTCTTTTCCCTTTGCATATTCTTGTCTTATTCTTTATGCATCATTTGACCATACATGTGTGGGTTTATTTCTGGGCTTTCAATTCTGTTGATTTTTTTTAACGGAAGATCGATTTGCCAACATATTGTATAACACCCAGTTCTCATCCCATCAAGTGCCCTCCTCAGTGCCTGTCACCAGGCTACCCCTTTCCCCTCCAGCCTCCCATCCACAACCCCTTGTTCATTTCTCAGAGTTGGCAGTCTCTAATCATTTGTCACCCTCTCTAATTTTTCCCACTCGGTTTCCCTCCTTTAATTATTATCGCTTTCACTATTTCTTATATTCCCATATGAATGAAACCATATGATGATCGTCATTCTCCAATTGACTTACTTCACTCAGTATAATACCCTCCAGTTCCATCCACGTTGAAGCAATTACTCTGATGGCTGAGTAATAGTCCATTGTATATATAGACCACATCTTCTTTATCCATTCATCCATTGAATAACATCATGGCTCCTTCCACGGTTTGGCTATTGTGGAAATTAATGCTATAAACATTAAAATGCAAACGTCCCAGTGTTTCACTACATCTGTATCTTTGGGGTAAATAGTAGTGCAATTGCTGGGTTGTAGGGTAGCTCTATTTTAAACTTCCTGAAGAACCTCCACACTGTTTCCAGAGTGGCATACCAGTTCACATTGCCACCAACAGTGCAAGAGGGTTCCCCTTTCTCCACATCCTCTCCAACATTTGTTGTTTCCTGTCCTGTTAATTTTCACCATTCTCACTGGTGTGAGGCAGTATCTCATTGTGGTTTCGATTTGTATTTCCCTGATGGCAAGTGACGCGGAGCATTTTTGCATGTGTTTGCTGGCCATGTGTATGTCTTCTTTGGTGAAATTTATGTTCATGTGTTTTGTCCATCTCATGATTGGATTGTTTCTTTGCTGTTGAGTTTCATAACTTCTTTATAGATTTTGGATACTAGCCCTTTATCTGATATGTCATTTGCAAATATCTTCTCCCATTCTGTAGGCTGTCTTTTAGTTTTGTTGACTGTTTCTTTTGCTATGCAGAAGCTTTTTATCCTGATGAAGTCCCGAGAGTTCATTTTTGCTTTTGTTTCCTTTGCATTCATAGATGTATGTTGCAAGAACTTACTGTGGCCAGGTTCAAAAAGGGTGTAGCCTGTGTTCTCCGCTAGGATTTTGATAGATTCTTGTCTCACATTTAGATCTTTCATCCATTTTGAGTTTATCTTTGTGTCTGGAGTAAGAGAATGGTACAGTTTCATTCTTCTGCATGTGGCTGTCCAATTTTCCCAACACCATTTATTGAAGAAATTGTCCTTTATCCAGTAGATAGTCTTTCCTGCTTGTTGAGTATTCATTGACCATAGAGTTGAGGGTCCATTTCTGGGTTCTCTATTCTGTTCCATTGATCTATGTGTCTGTTTTTGTGCCTGTACTACATTGTCTTGATGATCTCAGCTTTGTAGTACAGATTGATTTCCGGCATTGAGATGCCCCCGGCATTGGTTTTCTTTTCAATAATCCCCTGGCTGCTCCGGGTCTTTTCTGATGCCATCCAAATCTTAATACTATTTGTTTCAACTCTGTGAAGAAAGTCCATGGTATTCTGATAGGGATTAGAACACATAAAATGCCCTGGGTAGCATAGACATTTTCACAATATTTATTCTTCCAATTCATGAGCATGGAGTGTTTTTCCATCTCATTGTGTCTTCCTCAAATTCTTTCCTAAGTGTTCTGTAGTTTTTAGGGTATAGATCCTTTACCTCTTTGGTTAGGTTTATTCCTAGGTTATGGGTGCAATTGTAAATGGGATTGATTCCTTAATTTGTCTTTCTTCAGTCTCATTGTTAGTGTATAGAAATGCCACTGTTTTTGTTCATTGATTTTGTATCCTGCCACATTGCTGGATTACTGTATGGGTTCTAGCAATCTTGGGCTAGAGTCTTTTGGGTTTTCTGTATACAGTATGATGTCATCTGCAAAGAGGGAGTGTTTGACTTCTTGGCTAATTAGAATGCCTTTTATTTCTTTTTGTTGTCTGATTGCTGAGGCTAGGACTTCTAGTACTATATTGAATAGCAGTGGTGAGAGTGGACATCCCTGTTGTGTTCCTGATCTTAGGGGAAAGGCTCCCAGTGTTTCCCCATTGAGAATGATATTTCCTGTTGGCTTTTCATAAATGGCCTTCAAGATACTGAGGAATGTTCCCTCTATCCCTACACCCTGAGGAGTTTTGATCAGGAATAGATGCCGCATTTTGTCAAGTGCTTTCTCTGCATCTATTGAGAGGATCACATGATTCTTGTTTTTTTTTTTCTCTTGTTGATGTGATCTATCACAGTGATTGTTTTACCAGTGTTGAACCAGCCTTGCATCCTGGGGACAAATCCCACTTGGTCGTGGTGAATAATCCTTTTAAAGTACGGTTGGATCCTACTGGCTGGTAGTTTGGTGAGAATTTTTGCATCCGTGTTCATCAGGGATATTGGTCTATAATTCCCCTTTTTGGTGGTATTTTTTGTCTGGTTTTGGAATCAAGGTAATGCTGGCCTCATAAAATGAGTTTGGAGGCATTCTGTCCCTTTCTATGCTTCAGAAGAGCTTTAGGAGAATAGGTATTATTTCTTCTTTAAACGTTTGATAGAATTCCCCTGGGAAGCCATCTGGCCCTGGACTCTTGTGTCTTGGGAGGTTTCTGATGACTGCTTCAATTTCCTCCCTGGTTATTGGCCGGTTCAGGCTTTCTATTTCTTTCTTTTCCAGTTTTGGTAGTTTGTGGTTTTCAGAAATGCATGTATTTCTTCTAGATTGCCTAATTTATTGGCGGATAGCTGCTCATAATATTTTTAAAATCATTTGTATATTCTTGCTATTGGTTGTGATCTCTCCTCTTTCTTTAGTGATTCTATTTATTTGAGTGTTTTCTCTTTTGTTTTTAATAAGGCTGGCTAATGGTTTGTCTTATTAATTCAAAGAACCTGGTTTGTTTATCTCTATACTTCTGGTCTCTATTTCATTGATTTATGCTCGAATCTTTATTATCTCCCTTCTTCTGCCTGGTGTAGGTTTTACTTGCTGTTATCTCTCCAATCCTTTAGGTCCAAGGTTAGCTTGTGTATTTGAGTTTTTTCCAATTTTTTGAGGGAGGCTTGTATTGCGATGTATTTCCCTCTTAGGACTGCTTTTGCTGTATCCCAAAGATTTTGAACAGTTGTATCTTCATTTTCATGACTATTTTTAATTCTCTAATTTCCTGGTTGACCCACTCATCTTTTAGCAGGATGCTTTTTAACATCCACATGTTTGAGTTTCTTCCAAATTTCTTCTTGTGATTGAGTTCTAGTTTCAAAGCATTGTGGTCTGAAAATACACGGAGAGAATCCCAATCTTCTGGTATCGGTTGAGACCTGATTTGTGACCCAGTATGTTGTTTATTCTGAACAAAGTTCCGTGTGCACTTGAGAAGAATGAGTATTCAGTTGTCTTCAGATGCAAAGTTCTGTATATATCTGTGAAATCCATCTGGTCCAGTGTATCATTTAAAGCCCTGTTTCTTTGGTGATGTTGTGCTTAGAAGATCTGTCATTTGCAGAAAGTGCCATCTTGAAGTCTTCTACTATTAGTGTATTATTATCTAAGTATGTCTTTAATTATTAATTGATATACTTGGCAGCTCCCACATTAAGGGAATAAATATTCATGATTGTTAGGTCTTCTTGTTGGATAGACCCTTTAAGTATGATATAGTGTCCCTCTTCCTCTCTTACTACAGTCTTGGGAAAAACTCTAATTTATCTGATATGAGTATTGCTACCCAAGTTTTCTTTTGAGGACTATTTGAATAGTAAATAGTTCTCCACCCCATTATTTTCAGGCTGGAGGTGTCCTTAGGTCTAAAATGAGTCTCTTGTAGACACCAAATACATGGATCTTGCTTTTTTAATCCAGTCTGAAACCCTGCGCCTTTTGAAATGGACCCTTTAGCCTATTCACGTTCAGAGTAACTATTGAAAGATATGAATTTAGTGTCATCGTAAGACCTATAATAGTCCCTGTTTTTGTGGATTATCTTTGGGGGCATCCTCTTTATTTTACAGGGTCTCCCTTAATATTTCTTGCACAGCTAGTTTGGTGGTCACATATTCTTTCAGTTTCTGCCTATCTTGGAAGCTCTTTATCTCTCCTTCTATTCTGAATGAGAGCCTTGCCTGATAAAATATTCTTGGCTGCATGTTCTTCTCATTTAGTACCCTGAATATATCTTGCCAGCCCTTTCTGGCCTGCTGGGTCTCTATGGAGTGATCTGCTGTTAATCTGATATTTCTCCCCATATAAGTTAAGAATCTCTTGTCTCAAGCTATTTTAAGGATTTTTATCTTTGGAATTTGCAACTTTCACTATTAAATGTCGAGGGTATTGAATGGTTTTTATCGATTTTTTTGGGGGGGGAACCTCTCTCTGTGCTGGATCTGAATGTCTTTTTCCCTCCCCAAATTGGGGAAGTTCCCAGCTATGATTTCATCAAATATACTTTATGGTCCTTTCTCCCTCTTGGCCTCTTCTGGAACCCCCTTTAGATGTAGATTCTTCCTTCTCAGGCTATAGTTTATTTTCCTTAGCCTTTCCTCATGGTCTCTTGCTTTTCTCTTTTTTCCTCAGCTTCCTTCCTACCATCAACTTGTCTTCTATGTCATTCGCTCTTTCTTCCACGTCATTAACTCTAGCAGTTAGGACATCGTGAAATGTATTCCTAGGTATTTTATGATATTAAAATTCCTAGATATTTTATGATATTTCATGCAATTTTAAGTGGGTTTGTGTTTATTATTTCTCTCTCTGCTGGTTTATTATTAGTTTATGGAAATTCAATGGATATCATTGGATAGTCATATATCCAAGTGTATCCATTTTGGTTATCCAAAAATGGATCCATTGTTTTTGCATCCTGTAAATTTACTGAATTCAAGGATCATTTCTAGTAGTTTTTCAGTGGAGTCTTTAGTGTTTTCTATATATACTATCAGGTCATCAGCACATACTATGAGCTTTGCTTCCTCCTTACCAATATGGATGCTATTATTTCATTTTTTTGTCTTCTGTGGCTAGTACTTTTACTACTGTGTGAATATAAGTGGTGAGAATAGACAGTATTATCTTGTTCCTAACCTTAGTGGAAATGCTCCCACATTTTTACAATTGAATATGATGTTTGCTGTGTATTTTTCATTGATGGCCTTTATTAATGTTGACGTTTGTTTCCACCAAGTCTACTTTGTTGAAGTTTTTTTTTAATCACAAATAACTCTTATACTTATAAAATATGTTTTCTGCATCTACTGACATGATCACATCATCCTTTCTCTTATTGATGAGGTGCATTACATCAGAGATATTGGCCTATAGTTCTCTTGTTTTATAACACCTTTGTCTTGTTTTGGTAACAGGGTAATGCTGGCTTCATAGAATGAGTTTGGAAATTTTCCTTTCTAATTTTTTGAAATCATTTGAGAAAAACAAGTACTAACTGTCCTTTCAGTGTTTGCTCAAATTCACCTATGAAGCTGTCTGTTCCTAGACTTCAGTTTGTTGGGAGTTTTTGGTTACTGATTTTTTATTTCCTTGCTGGTAATTTATCTCTTCAAATTTTCTATTCCTGTTTCAGTTTTGAAAGTTACATGTTTGTAGAATTTTATCCAATTTATTGGAATCTAATTTTTCAGAGATTATTATTAATTAATTAATTATTATTAATATTAATTCTCTTACAATCCTCTGTATTCTTGTGGTGTCATTTGCTGTTCCTTCTCTTTCATTTCTCATATTTTTTGTGTGATTTCCCCTCCTGCCTTTTTTATTTGGCTGTTCTTTGATGAGTATGGCTAAGGGGTTATCAATTTTGTGGACCTTATATAGCACTACCTCCAGGTTTCAATGATCTGTATGATTGGTTTTGTAATTTCTATTTCATTTATTTTGCTCTACTATATCCTATTGTCTTCTTTCTGCTGGATTTAGGCTTCATTTGCTGTTCCATTTCTAGCTCCTTTATGTGTAAACTTAGGTTGTCTACTTGAGAATTTTCCTGCTTCTTGAGGTAGAGCTATATAGCTCTAAACTTAATTCTTAGAACTGCTTTTGTGATCAACCCTATTTTTCGGTGAACTTCCCAGGTAGTAAAATGACCTGGAGAGTAGAGGGACACATAAGAGTATCTGCTGCAGAAATTACACCTGATTTCAAAGCACAAGAGCAAGGTATTGACAAGGATCCACTACAACTAGGGCTTTGACTTTTCACAATGCATTTATCCTGTATATACTTATTTTCTTCAGAGTATAATGGGCATGATGTTTCCCTCATAGGAAAACGGCATTCGTGTGCAATCACACCATAAATATGCATTTTTGTTAAGAGTCAGAAGCTAAAATTAGGATTGAACTGGATAGAGGTATGTGCAAATTTAGGTCTGGTTTTGGCATTTAATAATTTTCTAGGAATTTATCTGTTTTATCTACTTTTAAAAATTTAGTCGTGTAGGGGCACCTGGGTGGCTCAGTTGGTTAAGCATCTGCCTTCAGCTCAGGTCATGATCCTGGGTTTTTGGGATCCAGCCCTGACTTGCGCTCCCTGCTCAGGGGAGAGTCTGCTTCTCCCTCTGCCCCTCCCTACGCCCACTTGTGTGCCCTCTCTCACTCTCAAATAAATAAATAAAATCTTTTAAAAAATTAGTAATGTATAGCATCTAACTGTTCACTAACTGCTGGTATGATTACCTGCCTGAAAGAACTGATAGGATCCAGACAGAAGCTACTAAACCAACAAGAGTTTAGCAGGGTTGCTAGATATACCATTAACCGTCAAATGAAGAAAACATTTCTCTATGCCAGCAATAACCAATCAGAAAAGTTATATTCCATTTCTAATTGCAATGAAACTGTGCAGTATTCAGGAGGTAATGTAACCTAGAATATAGAAGACCTTTGTGGAGGAAGTTGCCAAAATGAAATCTTCAAAAAGATAACATCACGGTGTCCACGTAAATGGAAAATGGACCGGTGTCAAAGGTTTTAAATTAGTTAATTAATGAGGGAACTGATCCTGTCGGGGTCAGGTCGAAGAGCCCTTACGGAGCCAGGGTGCGGCCGCGCCGTCAGCAGCAAGTGACCGGAGCGAGGGGCCGCCTCCCCGCCCCCGCCCCCGCGCCCCCCGCGCCCCCCGCGCCCCCCGCGCCCCCGCCGCCCGCGGGCTGGTCTTCCCAGGCGGCCGTGGCCCTCGCTCAGCGCCGCTGGAGCGTCCCCCGCCCTCCACCAGTACGGCCACCCCCCAGTGCCGCCCGCCGCTGCGTGAGTCCGGGGAGCCGGGAACAGCCGGGTACCCCAAAGCAAATCTGCTGAGCTGCTGGGCGTCGCTGAAGAGCTGGGGGAGGAGATCCGACCCACCCAGGCGGGGAGCGAGAGCGCCGCGGGGGGCCGCGCCGAGGCCTCCTCCGCCGGGGACTGAGGCCTGGCTCCAGAGTGCTGGGCTCGGCCGGAAAGGACCGCCGGGTCCTAGCTGCCCAGCAGCGTGCGAGGTTCTCCGTCTTCTCCCAAGACCAGAAGACACAGCTCGTCTCCCCTGTTCAGATGAAACTCTCGTTTTCAAAATGGTAACGGTTTGGTTTCTCCTTCCCGTGTCCCTCCCATGGGTCATGAGGCTCTGAGACTGAGAAATACTTTGCAGGTGACTAGGATTTACATTTTAAATAGGAACTACCCAGGGTTCTTTGTTTTTATTTTTCGGTTTTTCGTTTTCTGTTTTTAAAAGATGCACGTAACAGGGATCCCTGGGTGGCGCAGCGGTTTGGCGCCTGCCTTTGGCCCAGGGCGCGATGCTGGAGACTCGGGGTCGAATCCCACGTCGGGCTCCCGGTGCATGGAGCCTGCTAATAAAAAAAAAAAAAGATGCACGTAACAGATCCCTATCTCACAGCAGATATCCCAGCCCCTTTCATCCTCTTTTTGGAGTACACGTAAGTTACTCAGATTGTTTTACATTCTCTTTCATAAGCTAATACTACTCTGAGGGTTCTGTTTTGAGTGCATCCGTTTGCCACGTGGTGTGGATTCTGCTTAATGTAACTTCTTTTGAGCTTAATTAAGCATTTGCTTGCATGACTATTAGTGCTTTGAGGTCAATTTACAAAATGCACAAGCTATAAATACCGGAGAAAGCGCAACCTACCAAACCTAACCTAACAAGAACTCCCCTTCCCCCACCAAAATTTTCCTACTAAGACTCTGTGGATTTCAGTTCTGCTTTACCTGTAAGTTGATCCAAACATCTGGAAGAAAATGACTAAAACTGTTTGCATCTTTGTATGTATTTATTACTTGATGTAATACAGCTTATTTTCATTAACAAGAAGAAGCAGCAGCAGCAGCAGCAGCCAGGGATTTATAGGCAATTTAATAGAGAAATATGAAGATAAAATTATTGAATTGACTATAACGTAAATGTACCACCGACCTTAAATCTTGGGAGTTGTTTGATCAGTCACAAAATTATTTGTATCTACTGGATGAAACTCGAGAAATTAAAATGTAACCTCACTAAGTCTGAAACCTTTCAGTAATAGTAAATGGTGAGATAAACCAGATACATTTCATAGCAATCCTTTCCTTTTGTGGCATTTATCCCCAAATGATATTGAAATTGAATATTGAATATTTCAAAATGAATATTGAAAGCATGTTCCATGCATCTTTTGGGCCTTATTTCCAAGTTTCACATGAATTTCCTGATGCTTTAAGATTCTAGTGAAAGAGGGCAGCCCGGGCGGCTCAGCGCCCGCCTTTGATCCAGGGCGTGATCCTGGGGACCTGGGATCGAGTCTCTCGTCCGGCTCCTTGCAAGGAGCCGGCTTCTCCCTCAGCCTGTGTCTCTGCCTCTCTCTCTCTCTCTCTCTCATGAATAAATAAATATAATATTTTTTTTTAAAAAAGATTCTAGTGAAAGATATAAAAGATGATCTAAATAAATGGAGCAACATTTCATGCTCCTGGATGGGATGAATGTATATTACTAAAATGTAGATTTTCTTCAATTCAGTATATAAATGCAATCCAATTTCAATCGAAAGTACAGTTAAATATTTTGCAGTAAAATTTGTAGAGGCAAATAAAAGCTCATGGCTGCCTGTTACTTAAAGAGAAGTCATAAAGTTGGAGACCTTGCCCTGTCAGGTATTAAGACCTACTACAGGGCCAAAGTGATAAAAAGCAATATGCTATTGGTGTAAGATCAGATAAACAGATAAGTGGAAGAAAATAATACACTCAGAAGAGACACATGTATCCATGGAAATTTAATAAACTTTAAAGAAATTACCACAAATCAATGAAAGTTGTTTAGTTGAAGTTTTTTTTGGAAAGCTGGCTCACTATATGCAGAAAAATTAAGTTGGATCCCTACCCCTCCTGGGTCCTGCTCCAACTCCCTGCGAGCCCCTTTCCCCCGGGAAGGTCGGTGCAGCTCCTGCGTCTCCGGGACGGGGCTCTCCTGTCCTGGGGACCCTCGCCCGGGCCTCAGCCCGGCTCCTCGCGGGCCCCTCCCCCTTGGAGGCCTTTTGTTTCTTTATTTCTTTTTCCCCGTCTTCCTACCTTGATGGAAGCGCGAACTCTTCTCACTGTTGCATTCCAGGTGTTCTCTCTTTAATTTAATTCTCAGGCCGAATTCATAGATTTTCAGGATGATTGGAAGGTTTTCTAGGTAATTTGGTGGAGACAGGTGATTTGTAGACCCTGCTCTTCCGCCATCTTGCCCCTCCCCCCTAGACCACATCTTCATCCATTCATCCTTCGATGGACACCGAGGCTCCTTCCACAGTTTGGCTATTGTGGACACTGCTGCTAGAAACATCGGGGTGCAGGTGTTCCAGTGTTTCACTGTATCTGTATGTAACTCTGTTTAGATTACTTTTTGCCATGTAGAATTTTTTAAGTTACACAAAGTCCAATCCACTGTCTGGTTCTTTCTGACATCTCACTTTCATGTTCTGCTTTGGCAAAGACTTCATTTTAATAAGAACAGTATTTCTCATCCTACCTTACGTTCTTCTACATTATCCTTTTCTTACAATAAAATATTACCAAATGCTTGCTATACAGGCAGTTTTTGCTCTGCATTGCACACCTCTGCACAAATTTCAGTTACCACTATTTAGTTAAATAATCTCGGTCCCAGGGCAACACAATTCACATTTCAGTTACCACCATATATTAAGGG
Source organism: Canis lupus familiaris (assembly GCF_011100685.1). Classification (NCBI taxonomy): domain Eukaryota; kingdom Metazoa; phylum Chordata; class Mammalia; order Carnivora; family Canidae; genus Canis; species Canis lupus. The sequence goes on along the minus strand of NC_049232.1, from coordinate 1,007,320 downwards.
TGAGAAAATACATGAAGTACAAACTTCATAGCTAATTCCTCAGAACTCAAATTACCATACAGATAACAGATGTGCGTCATGATCAGCCGTCACTTCCTTCTCAGTCAGGCAGTGCTTGGTCCCCGTGCACGTTATTCAGTTCACACACAGATACCCAGACAGCAAACATGTCATTCTGCTGCTTCTTTGTCCTCCTCTTGAACATCCACATCACAGATCACAAAACTGGATAATCTTGAGTGGGAGGGAGAGACGACAAAGACACACGTGTCACAAGGAAACAGAAAGCGATTCTTTGGAAATGCAATTCTCACGGAATATGAAGGAACCACTACAGAATAGCTGCCTCTGAATGTTGAATCTGCAGGCACAGTGAGAGTAAATATGCAACCAAAGCTACTTAGTAAAGGCACAATCAGTACCTGTGGAAAGGGGTCAAGACAAAAGGATGAAGATGTCAGAGAGTAAATGATGTCAGCCAAAAGCTTCACATTAAAGGAACTTTCAGATATATTTCCCCACATTAAAAGCACAAAGGATAAAATGTCAGAAGTGGATACCAGACTCAGAATGGAGTATGAGACTTTGCCAAGGCATGGAAGAGATTCTTGCTCTTTATTGTCAGCTACACAACAGGAGGAGGGCAAGCACTGTGCAAAATAGCCTTGATATAAGTCTTTTCTTTTCTCCTTTAAAATTAGACTTTATTTTTTAGAGTGGTTTTAGGTTCATAGCAAAACTGAGCAGAAAGTAGGGAGTTCACACTATCTCTTCTGCCCCCCTGTAAGCACAGTATCAACTTCCCACACCAGAGTGGCATATTTGTTATAATTGATGAGCCTACATCGAAACATTATTATGGCTCAAGTCGACAGTCATTGGTTCATTCTTGGTGTCCTATATTCTATGAGTTTGGACAGATGTATAATGACATATATCTACCTCTGTAGTATAGTTTCCCTGCCCCCCAAATCCTCTCTGCTCTGCCTTTTCATCCCTTTCTTGACCCTAATCCCTGGAAAACTATTGACCTTTTTACCGTCTCCATACTTTTATGTATTCTAATATGTCATAGAGTAGAAATCATATAATGTGTAGTCTTTCAGATTGGCTTCTTCGGTTCAGTAATATGCATTTAAGTTTCTTCCATGCCTTTTCATGGCTTGAGAGCCCATTGTATTTTAGAACTGAATAGTATTCCAGTGTCTGGATGTACCACAGATATTCATCTTTTTACGCATTGAAGTACACCTTGGTTGATAACAAGTATTGGCAATTAAAGCTACTGTGTACATCCATATGCAGCTTTTTATATGGACTTTTCAACTTCTTTGGGTAAATACCAAGGAGAGCAATTGCTAGGTTGTATGGCAAGAAAATGTTTAGTTTTTCTTGTTTGCTTTTTAATTTTTTTTATTTGAGTCTAGTTGACACACAAGAGTACATTAGTATCAGGTGTATAACATAGTGTGACACAATATCTCTATAGGTTATGCTGTGCTCACCACAAGTGTGTCTACCATCTGTCACCATACAACATCATTACAATATCATTGACTGTATTTTCTATGTTCTACCTTTAATTCCTGTGACTTCATTCTCCCACACCTCTTCACACATTCTGTCCATCTCCACACCCCCTTCTCTCTGGCAACCATCAGTTTGTTCTCTGTATTTATAGGATTCCGCTTTTTGTTTGTTCATTTATTCATTTGTTTTAACAGTATGTTTACTTTATATAAAATCACCAAACTATCTTCCAAAGTATCTGCACCATTTTGCATTCCAACTAACAATGAACAAGACTTTGTGTTACTTAACATTGTTGTCAGAAGTCAGCATTTGATGTTGTCAGTGTTATGGAGGCTGGCCTTTCTAATAGGTGTGGACAACCTACCTCTGATCACTTATTAGTTTCAGAAGTTTTTGGATATTTTTCTGATTTTTTTTCACATATTAGACAGTCATGTCATCTGCAAAAATAAAGACAGTTTTAGTTTCTCCTTTTCCATCTGTATTCATTTTATTTCCTTTTCTTGGCTCATTGCATTAGCTAGAATTTCTGGTAAATGTTGAAAGGGAGTATTGAGTGGAAACCTCCTATCTTGTTCCTAACCTTAGCAGGAAAGATTTTAGTTTCTCACCGTTAAGTGTGATATTAGCATAATGCTGGCCTGATAGAATGAGTTAGGAAATATTCCCCCTGCTTTAATCTTCTAAAAGATATTGTGGAGAATTGGTATAATTTCTTCCTTAAATGGTAGAGTTAATCAGTAAAAACATCTGGGTCTGGAGTTTTTTGTTTTGAGAGTTAATTAATTATTGATTCAATTTTAAAAGTAAATATAGGCTTATTCAGATTATCTATTTCTCTTTGTGTGAGTTTTCAGAGATTGTCTTTCCAGGAATTGGTCTGTTTCATCCAGATCCTTCTCAACTGTGTAGGCATAGAGTTGCTCATGGTATTCCTTTGCTATCCTTCTAATGTCCATGGGATATGCATTGATGATATCCTGTCCTCCATTTCTGATATCAATAGTTTGTCCTCTCTTTCTCTCTCTCTCTTTCTCTCTCTCTCATTGATCTGACTAGAACCTTTTAAATTTTATGTTTTCAAAGAATCAGATTTTGGTTTTGTTGACTTTGTTGATTTTCTGTTTTTATTTTTATTTTCTTAAAGATTTATTTATTAAAAAAAAGATCTATTTATTTATTCATGAGAGACACACAGAAAGAGAGGGGCAGACACAAAGAGACATAGGCAGAGGGAGAAGCAGGCTCCCCGCAGGGAGCCTGATGTGGGACTGGATCCTGGACCCTGGGATCATGCCCTGAGTGAAAGGCAGACGCTCAACTGCTAAGCCACCCAGGTGTCCCAATTTTCTGTTTTTAATTTCTCTGATTTTTACTATTTCTTTTTTTTCTGCTTACTTTGGATTATATTTGATCTTCTTTTCCTAGTTTCTTAAGGTAGAAGCTTAGGTGATTGATTTCAGATATTTCTTCTTTTCTAATTACACATCCAATGCTATAAATTTCCCCCTATGCTCAGTTTTTGCTGCATCCCACAAGTTTTAATCTGTTCTCATTTTCATTTTGTTCAAAATATTTTAAAAGTTCTCTTGGGATTTTTTTTGACCTATGCATTATTTAGAAGTATTGTTTAATCTCCCAAGTATTTGGGGATTTTCTAGCTATTTATTTGTTCTTGATTCCTCATTTAGTTTCACTGTGGTCTGTGAACAAACATTATGATTTCTATTGTTTTAAATTTGTCATGTTGTGTTTTAGGGCCCAGAATATGGTCTGTCTTGGTGTATATTCCACATGAGCTTGAGACGTATATTCTACTGTTAAATGAAGTGGTCTATAGATGTTTGTTAGATACATTTGGTTGATGGTGTTGTGGAATTCAGCTATATTTTGATTTTCTGTCTGCTGGATCTATCCATTTATGGTGAAAGGATGTAGAACTCTCCAGCTATAATCATGGATTCATCTCTTTCTCCTTACGTTTTTATCAGCTTTTGTCTCACAAAGTTGGATGTTTTGTTGTTTTAGGTGCATTTCAATGGCTATTTCTATTTTCTCATTTATTAGCATTAGATTTCCTAGGATTTCCTTGGCCTTCTAGAAGCCACTGAGAGTTTTAAATTCTATCTTCAGGGTCGATCTTCAAAGACTTACATGGTTTCCCTGTTCTGTAACATAAAGTCCTGGTTTAAACGGTCTATTCCCTGTGTTTTGGTTTATCCTTTCAGAGTGCAAGCAAGTTGATAAATATATAGCTGACCCTAATATTTGAGAGAAGACTTTTGGGCTTGGCAGAACAGATGGTAGCAGATGATGTTTTCATCATTCAGATACTCTTTTTCCAAAGTCTAGTGCAAGTAGATTTGTCTAACGAATGTATCTTGTAATTTAATTTCCTCTAATATCAGCCTTCTCCAGACCAATTCTTTGGGTTAAATAACCAGCGGTGGGTATATAGTTATTGTTGCAGCCTCGCATCCTAATCTGAACTATTGTTTCTTTGGTTAGGTTAAATCACATTTGGAAGTATTTTAAAAACCTTGCAAAGGATTATAGACAGCAAGCTTCAGATAATTATTTTGTTTATAGGGTTAAAATGCTTTTGTAGGAAGACTAAAAGCTGTTAGGGCTAGGACATTAGAGATACTTGTGGTTTTGATTCTGCTGGGGTATTTTTGCCTTATAACATCAAGGGAGAAATCTGATGCTGTGCCCAAGAGCAAGTTCCAAAAGCAAGTGGAAAATTCTTCTCTGGTACTTTTAAACCCTGGGAAAATACATCTCAATTTTTATTTGTTATACTTGGATCCATAATAGGAGGAAAACACTATGATTTATAGTCCTAAAGGTCTCTTCTTGTCTTGGATTTATTTGTGTTATACAAGTTAATTAGCCCTTAAATATGTTTCTCCACAAGTTACTTCTCTTTAGCTGCTAGCTCCATGCTGCACATGAGGAATCCTATTCAAGAAATGGCTGAGAGACAAAAATAAAAAAGAAATCTTGCTTTTCTTCTCTTTTCTTCTCTTTTCTTCTCTTTTCTTTTTTAAAAGATTTTATTAATTTATTTGAGAGAGAAAATGAGAAAGCACAAGCAGGAGGGAGGGGCAGAGCAAAGGGAAAAGCAGACTCCCCACTGAGCCAGGAGCCCTATCTGGGATCAGATCCCAGGACCTTGAGATCATGAGCTGAGGGCAGATGCTTAACTGACTGAGCCATCCAGGTGCTTCTCTTGCTTCTCATGTTCTTTCCTGTTCAACCCCAATCTACTCTTATCAGGAGAAAATTATGAGGGCTTGAGAATAGCAGCTAGAGATACAGAAAGAGTTATCAAACCGTTTATACCCAAAGGAAGTTTAAAAATGATTTTTATTTTTTAAATTTGTAAATTATTATTACAATTATTATTTGGAGAGACCAAAGAGCAAGGTTTGTTCAACAGGAGAAAAAAATTTTCTACTAAGGAGAGACAAGTGTATTTCTATATCTGTATCTATGTGTCATATCAAGGGAGAAATAGATATCTCCTTACTAGAAACCATATATATGGTTTAGTTATATATGGTATAGTTAGATGTATCCCTTAGAACTCATTGTCACCACATAGCCATGAACACTTAAGAATATTTTTGGTGATTAATATCAAAGAGAAATTTTTTATCTAGGAAGTTAGCTATACACTTCAGAGGTGGTTCCTAAGATTCCAGAGTACATTTCTAAATCACCATGTAACCTAATCAGACTCTTTACAGACTATAATCTCCTTAAGGACAGGGATCTGCTAAGCTTAGTAGGTACTCAATAAACAAGTGTGATGCATTGTCATTGGGAGAAGAAAATGTGAGGCTTGAAAAATAGAAAAGTCATGCTGGTTTCTCTGAGCTTCAAATGAAATGGCAGAGCATGGATTGTTTCTGTAAAAATAAAGCCCTGAAGGCCCCATCAGGTCTTCATGGGTGGCAACCACAGGGGTTTGCTCCAGAGGCAAATTTGTCGATGAACATGACAAGACTGGTTTATCTCACACAAATAACAGAAATGGCAGAGTCTTGTGCCAATTTTTGAAAACTAATTTCTTTATTTGGAAACCAAAAACCACATCACTTTAGCCATTTACTGGAGTATGTAGGAGGCCTACATGGGGCTGCTTTCCTGCTTGATTTCAAAGATACACAACATAGCTTTCCATAATACCCAGCTTCCTGCTGAGGCTGATTATGGCTGGCAGCCCAGGGGGCGTGGATATGAAGAAAAAGCTTTAATTTTATCTTCAAAGCTAAGGGTGGAATGTGATGATATTCAAGGCAAAGCTTCAGGTAGAAATGCATATGCTCTGGGGGAAGAAAATCAAAAGTTATCAGCACAATTACCATTGGTCTCATTCATAACTACAAACCAGTATAGACATTGAGCAAGGACTCTAAAGGCTCCAAGTGATAGAACTTGAAAATGTACATTTGTGTGTGATTTGATCACAAATTTAAAAGAGATGATTTGTTAGTTCTCAGGGTCTCTTTACCAAGAGAAACATTAAGTTGGCTGGAGGGGAAGTCCTTTTCTGGGAATTTTGCTCTTTGGAGACAGGAGAACAATAGATTTTTGAATGTATTCAAAGCTGTAATGGATACATACTATTTTTGTTTTGTCCAACATCCATCCCCACACTACTGGAAAAAGTACCCCAGTTTTTCTTTGGGGAATTGGATTCCCCATTCATTGGTCAAGTGTCCAGGTAGAAGTCTACACATGAAAAACAAAACCCTCATTTCCCAAGATATCATGTTCATTTTGCGGAAAGCCATCTGACTAAGGGGGCCAATCAAAGTGAAGTCTTTGGGTTGTGAGTTGAGCTTTCTGTGAAATATGCTCTTTATTTTCTGCTAGACTTGAACATGAAAGGTGTGGATTAGCCATCTTGCCTCTTCGTGGAATTTGCCAATAAACCATCCCATTAGGGAACAGGGCAAAGAGAAGGGTAGAGCCTTGTTTTGCTGACATAGGTTGAGCCCTGGATTCAAGTCAGATATAAATTTTTAATTCTAGTGATCCAGTAAATTCCTTTGTTTGCCAAGTTAGTGTGAGTAGGGGGTCTATTATTCAACAAAAAGTGATTTAACATATTAATATGGCAACTAAATAAAAAACAGGATTTTCTTTTCATGCCCCCTTGAACACAATGTAAGTGGTTTTATGGAAAAACTGAAAGAAGAATTATCAGGTTACTATGACAGAAACTAAGAAGTTCACACAAATATAAGATTGTATTGAATGTCTCTTTCCCTTTTACAAAATTACATTGGAATAGTCTGGTCTCCCTAGATAAAGTCTGCTTTACTGTGTTTAACAAGAATGAAAAGAATAATTTTTCCTTAACAATACACGTGCAATGAATCCCTGTTCTCAACATAGTAGCTTTCTCTCACTCTGCCAAACCTGACGTCTTTAAGTCCCAAGTCATCAGAGACTCGATTTCTCTAGAGAAGATGTTTTTCTCTTCTCTTTAAAGAATGGGGAGGGAATTAACCTGGCACAGGGTGGAAGGGGCATCTAGGGTCCTTATACTGTTCTGTCCTTGGCTCTGCCTCCCAAGGTACCTGGCATCTCCAGGTCCTGAGGGCTTTGCAGAGTTCTCAAGACTTCTCATCAGTATCCTCCTCTGCAGGCTCAGCTTTCTTTGGGCTTTGAGTCATTTTGCCACTTCCCAATCTGCTCACCATCTTCTTAAATACCACCATTTGATGTGGAACTTCCTATTTGCTAATGAAAGAAATCACCTCATGCCTATATTCCCCCCCATTGTCATAAAGTCCACTGGGGAGATAGACCATGGTTGATATCCATTGGAGCTTTAGGTTTCTAAACACTGACCTTTTTTTAAAAAATTATTTATTTATTCATGAGAGACATACAGAGAGAGGCAGAGACACAGGCAGAGGGATAAGCAGGCTTCATGCAGGGATCCCAATGTGGGACTTGATCCCAGGACCCCAAGATCACACCCTGAGCCAAAGGCAGATGCTCAAACACTGAGCCACCCAGGCACCCCAAACACTGACCTTTGCATTTGTAAGCCCAATATGATTTAGCAATGATAGATTAGTTTTATACATCCTGATCTACATGCCCTCACTCTCCATATTCCTGTAAAATACCTAATCTGAGTAAGGGACAGAGGCAATGTGTGTGTGTGTGTGTGTGTGTGTGTGTGTGTGTGTGTGTTTACATGTTTCTGAGCTAAAGATCCATCATACTCCCTGCCTATAAGTGGCAGATTAGTGGCATATTATCTATTCAGAGAAGCAAAACTTCTGTTAGAATGTTAAAAACAGGATTCCTGGGTGGCTCAGTTGGTTAAGTGTCTGGCTTGGGCTCAGGTTAAGATACCAAGGTCCTGGGATCGAGTCCTGCATCAGGCTCCCTGTTCCGAAGGGAGCCTACTTCTCCCTTTCCCTCTGCCACTCCCCCTACTTGTGCTCTCTCTCCCTCTCTCTAAAATAGATAGATAAATAAATAAATAAAATCTTAAAAAAAAGAATATTAAAAGCAACATGAAAATTGGATAGCCCATAGGATAACAGTAAAGAGAAATCACAAGATGAGGTTATTTGCCAAACGAGAGATTAGCGTTTGTGTCCAGAAGCTGGACTGTGGTGGAACATAAAACTTTTGGAGGAGTTTTGGATTTGTACGAAGCTGTGACAGATGGATAGCTGTAAAAAAAAATTTAAATTCAAGACTGATGTGTCAAAGACTGTCTTGTGTTCATGAAATCCAATTTTCTAAAATCCACTTATATCCTCTATTTACTCACATGGCTGGACTGTAATTCCGAGTTAGGTGGGGCCTTGAAAGGTTGGTAGGAGTTATGTGCCTACTACTCATCTTCGCCCTCAAAATATCTGTCATGTGATCCTGTGATGTCTCTCTCTTCCCTAGTCTGTGGCCAGACCTTGCATTCCCTCCTGTTCCTGGCCAACTTGATATGGTTTTCAATCCCCAGGTGCTACTCTTTTCTTCCCTAACTGGACTTGTACTTTCGAGCCATCTCCCTGGCTTCCTTACCTCCCTGCCCCTAGCATGTGACCCGACACAAATTAAATTGGAAGTGATAGCAAAATATTTTGTCATTCAGTAGATGCTTCACCTGTGGGCAGTCCTCAGTAAAGCTGGAGAAGCAAATTGATTTCTACTTAAAACATTTCTCTGGATTTTGAATTCCTGAACTGACTGACATGGCTCTAGAAAGGGCAGTTTACCCTGGCTTTGGTGTACCTCCTTGACTGAAGTGAGACATTCGTTTGCTGAGCCGATAGCTGTCCTCTGGGAGGAAATTTCATTCTTCTACAAATCTAGGTTTCCCTTCCTTCCTTCCTTCCTTCCTTCCTTCCTTCCTTCCTTCCTTCCTTCCTTCCTTTCTTTCTTTTTCTTTCTTTTTTTTAAGATTTTATTTATTCATGAGAGACACAGAGAGTGAGAGGCAGAGAAACAGGCAGAGGGAGAAGCAGACTTCTCGAGGGGAGCCTGGTGCAGGGCTCGATCCCCAGACTCTGGGACCACACCCTGAGCCGGAGGCAGACACTCAACCACTAATCCACTCAGGTGTCCCCAACTCTAGGTTTCTTAGTGCTCACCAACTGCATGGGTGAATGTAGATTTTAAAACAACGTGGCCACAGGGGTTTGTTCCCTTGGTGAGACTGACCTCGTTCTGTGAACATCTGGATGCCAGAGGCATCGAAGCCCTAATAATTTGTAGCAGCTGTAAAGTATATCTGACCTATAGAATTGTACCAACTACTTGATGGCATAACATGGCAGCACAGGTGATTGCAGACCACACCCAAAACTTAGGTTCTATGTGCATGTGAAGATTTGATGATTAGGGCACGAGAAGAATGGGATTGATTTTGGTTCTTTCCTGTATATAACCTGCTTTATTTTAGCAAGTCAGCCACAGAGAACTCTTAATTCAGTTAGTTGTTTTCATATTAATTAGTTCCTGCATATTAAGTTTTCTTTCCCCCAGGCATGATGAAAATTTCAACCTGTCTTCTTAATTTGTAATATTCAGAGCAATTGCATCATGGACTTCATTTTCAATCCTCACTGCACTGATTGCCTTCAGTGACAGGTAAGCCCAAGAGGTATAGTCAGAGCTACAGAAAAAAAAAATCCAAGGATCTTTTGAATATTGCGTTAAGTACATATGGGACTTTGTGCTTTAGCATCCTATGAGAATGAGAGTGATCAAATTGTTTTAAGGGAAACAAACTATTGGAAAGCTTTTGCCAGAATCCATTGAAATCATTTTTTTGTTACCCGGGGACTGGTTTTTATTCCAGATTCTTGGAAGCAATTCCACATTCAAAGCCTACTTTCTGGAGGGAGAAAGCTACTTTCTAATTTTTTAAAGGGTTAAAGGTGGGAAAGTTTTAAATTTATTTTCTTAGAGTAAACAAAATATAACGAGGCAGCATTATAATCCCTTTTAAGGTTTTATTGAAATGTCAACCTCTGGGAGACTGAAGCTATATGAAGAAAATGAATAAACAGTGGATTAGCATTTAGACAATTTCTTTCCTTGTTTGACTATAGAAAATCCTGAACAGAATTAATTTGGAATTTGGCAAGAATTTGAATAGTAGAGGTAACGCTGCAAATAATGGAGTAAATTTGGATCTTGTAGGAACATTTATTGGAATAAGTTAAGGAATAGCATGATGAAGACCGTTTTGGAGGGTGTAAGCCTCCAAAAACAACAAGAAAGAAAGAATTTTATTCACTGATTTTCTGGAGTTGAAAAAGTAGAAGTTTTACTTTACTCTTAAAATCAACAATTTTTTTATTTTTTATTTTTATTTTTATTTTTATTTTTTTAGCACCAGGGCAATGGAGAACTAAAATCCATCATTGGTAATAACCATTGAAAACAGTAATTTGTGAGTAAGTTGTCCAGGCTAGAAGTAAAATGATTTCAGACTCTGTTTAACCAATTTCAGTCAAAAATAGAGAAGGAATGACCCTTTAACTAGTTATTTGGAATCTTTGGATAACTTTAAGTAAAAAAAAATGATACCTCATTTTTATTAGAAAGCATTTTTTTTTTTTTTTTGTCTCGGCAAGGACCTATTCAGACAATTTAATTATTGTAGTTTTTTGAGCATAAATTGTGGACATTTCAGCCATATTCTCCACTCTCATTTAGATCTAATTAGAATTAGATGGCCTATTTATGTGTATATATGCAAAAATAGTTACAAATAATGGAGCAACTTAAAAATAGCCTAAATTAGGAAACCATTAATTTTAATGATGGAGACTGTAAAGCATGCCAGGATTTGATCAGATTGTACAACTGAATGGGATTAATTTCCTTCATTCATTCTCCTTTCTATACAGGGTGACTTTCTGGGGCATTGTTGGGCAAGCTTCTCCTGTGTCTTAAGATGCCTACGTCTATTATCACTCTCAGTACAGAAAATAGTGGTTCATATTTCTTTCACTATCTCTAGTAGAAGACTCTGGAGGGAAATCAAGCTGTACTGAACATTGTCAAGAGTAAATAAAAGGCCAGTGCTTGTGTGGGGACTGTCCTCTAGTAAGAAGGAGGTCTTCAGGAACAAAACCACAGTGGCCTAGAAGCTGGTTTAGATGAAAAGCCAGAGTTTTTTTGTTTTTGTTTTTAGATTTTATTTATGTATTCATGAGAGACACAAAGAGAGAGGCAGAGCCACAGGCAGAAGGAGAAGCAGGCTCCGTGTGGGGAGCCCGATGCAGGACTTGATCCCAGGACACTGGGAGCATGACCTGAGCCAAAGACAGACACTCAATCACTGAGCCACCCAGGTGCCCTGAGAAGTCAGCGTCTTAAGAATACTTCCCTACCTCTCCATTCTCCTCTCTTGACTACTATTAGTCTGAGTGAGCCCCTGTGATGAGATTATCCTTGCTCTGCTTTCAGAAAAAAGAAAAAAAAAAGAGTAGGATGGAGTCCTAGGAGCCTGGGCAAGTGTGAATGTGGTTAACTGAGAGCCATAATGTTGCACCTGTGGCCCCAATTGCATAAGAAGAAAATTGCTTATGAAGACATGCTTGATCTGTGGCCATATTCCAAAATAAGGCTCGAATAACCCAGAGAATGGCTGTGTGCCCAGCTCAGTGAGGTGGTGGATGGATGCTCCTATCGCCCTTCCTTTCCTCTTCTCCCTGACTCCCTCCTTCCTTGATTGTCCTTCTCTCCCTCCCTTCCCTCTCTCATTTCCTCTTTGCTCCCCCTCCACTTCTGTTCACTAATGAAATGACTGTTTGGGAATATAGACTTGATTTACTATAAACATTTAATAAAACTTGCCACTTACTCAACCAGCTCTCTTTGGTGTATTTGTCCTTGGTGTAATATCCAAAAGTGAATTAGGGAGGAAAAAAAAAGGAGATCCTCCAAATCCATTCATTTTATGACCTAATCTGATACTACAGTCTCTGTCAATTACATTATTTAAGCATAATAATAGTTTTTTGAATGTATAGATCTCCCAAAGCCATGAGTAGAATTGAAGACCTATCACATTAGTGTAGTTCAGCATAAAAACGCCATCCTGGTGAGGACGTTTCAAGGCCCCATGGTTTTTCCTGAGCATGTTTGAACATGAGGTAGCCATTTATCTTTTGCATGTAAATTAGATTATTTAAATGTCGAGTGTAATATTGGAAATATTGAATTTCTCTAAGTATATTCCACGGCCCAAAACAATAAAAAAAAAAAGTTTTGCTAGGCTAATGGATTTCTTTCCTCTGTGTCCAAAGAAATTGCTGTTTGAATGTGTATTACTGGTAAATGCTGACTAAGTATCAGGTGATTTATCATGAATGATCCCAAGTTTCACCTTTTTGTTAAGCAGGAAGTACCTCCCTTTGTGCGGGATGTTTTCATATCACGAAATGCATTTATCTATTCACAGAATCCCTATCACCTTCCGGTTCAGAACAACCACCTAACTGTTGTGTATTTTTCTCTCCAGCATTGGTGGAGCCAGTGTCCACCTCCCAACATGGAAATGCAAAAGGTTATGTCCTCTCTTCCCTGATCCTGATAATATTGCTTGGCTGTGAACTATGCTCAGCTGATTGGATGTTTCTACCAAGGATTTAAATTTTGAATGAGTAAATAAAAGAAAGGACAGCAGGGCTTTTTTCCCAGAAGCAGCAATGACAGAGTGTCCAGTGGTGTAGCATTCTGGCAGATTGTTGCTAAAAATGATCATGCTTTCAGCTTCTTGGTATTTCAGAGAATTTACTTTTTTTTTTCTTTCTTTTTTTTTTTTTTTTTTTGAGAATTTACTTTCTAAACCTACCTGATCATTGTTTCCATCAATTGTGTGAATCCTCAGTACTTTTCTAATAATTTTATTTTGGGTAACCAAAGACAGATGTCCTAACTGTGGTAGATAGGCTTTGATTCTTTTTTTTTTTTTAAGATTTTATTTATTTATTTGAGAGAGAGGGAGGGAGGGAGGGGGAGAGAGAGAGAAAGAGAGAGAAAGAGAATGAGCAGGGGGAGTGGCAGGCAGAGGGAGAGGGAGAAGCAGACTCCCCACTGAGTAGGGAACCCAATGTGGGGCTTGATTCCAGGACTCTGGGATCATGACCTGAGCCAAAGGCAGCCAAAGGCTGCCAAAGGCAGATGCTTAACTGACTGAGCCACCCAGGTGCCCCTGGGTTTGATTCTTAACCTCTCCTTATATTCAAAATCCTTGCCATGGAATTTTGTAGTCCTTCCCATTAGAAACGGTATGTGTGTACTTCCTCAGATCCTGACTTTGGGCTTGACCATGTACTTGCTTTGTCCTAGGGAATGTGGATAGATGTAATAATGTGTCAGTTCTGATTCTAGACCTTAGGAGGCCGCCTATTTCTGCCTGCCTCTTGTGCTTCTGCTATTGCCATGAGAAAGCTTCCTACCTTCTGCTCCTTTGCCAGTACCGCATAATGAATATGTATGGAACAGACCTCAGCCCAATCTGCAGTGCGGAGCAAAACTCAGCCTGACTCATAGCTTGAAGCAGTGTCACAGAGCAAAGCACAGCCTGGATTAGCCAACCACTGAAAGAGGCACAGATGTCAAGTGGGTGTCTCTGAGATTAACAGAGCCGAACAACTAAGGCTAACCTACAGATTTCTGAGAAATACATGTTTGTTTTACACCACTGGGATTTTGAGTTTGTACGTTGAGTAACACACAATAGCTAACTGATCTGTATCTATTCTGTGCAATGGAAAGTTATTCTAATTGATGGATTATAATACATTGATGTTAATATGAAGGATGTGTGTGTGTGTGTGTGTGTGTCTATGTGTGATCCTATCGTTGGTTCTCTGAGGTAAATCCTGACCTCAGGTTTTCCGATTTTCTTTCCTGTTGATTGGGTGGAGTACATAATTCATTTTTTCACACCAATGAGATGTGTGGGAAGTCGTGTGTCTGTGTGTGAGTCTGTGTATGAAAGGGTTTTTTTTGTTTGTTTGTTTTTCTTTCCTAATGTAAGGGGAATTTTTTTTTCCCTTGGGAGAGTCATCAATTCATTCATTGATCCAATATTTACAGGGGCCAGAGAAGTCAGCTGCTATACCGGCCAGCCATCCCCTGCCCCAGTCACTATGTACAGATAAGGGGGCTGCTTAGATCACCTCCAAAGCCATCTGGCAGAGGCCATGGAGCTAGGTTTGGGGCCTGAGCTCCAGAGACAGTGCTGGACTCATCACCCCTTGGCGTTAGGCCCTTTGGGAACAGTGGTGTTCCAACTGTGTCCTACTTAGTCCTGCTGTCCCCCCCACCCTGAGTGCCCTGCAGAGGCTGAGGAAGCTGACATGGTGGGGAGTGAGTGGTGTCAGCTTCCTGCAAGCTGCTCTGTCTCTGCTATCCCTAAGAGGAGGGATACACGGTAATACTGAGGGGCTGGGCAATGGCTCCTCTGAATCCCAGGCTCCAAGAACAGAGCCCAGGAGCCCAAGGCAGGCCCATCACCAGAGCTACAACACTGAAGGCAAAGAGCCCCAGAGCCTTGCTGAAGCCAGGAAGGGAGTTTATAGGCCAAGAAACGGCTCTCTCTGCTCAGGCTGTGGGACCCCATCAGGCTACTCATCCCACCCCTACTAGAAGAGATCATCTCTTCTGTTCTTTTCACGCCTGCAGCTGAGGCAGCTGTGTCTAATAAGAAACCCTTGAGTATAGCAGAGAGGGAATGAATCTGTGTGCATGATGTCAATAACCACTCAGACAACTCTGGAATATCCTTGCATTGAGCTTTATCATTCTATAGAGTATATTTTTATTTTTGAGCTGATTGGTTTGGCTTTCCTTGAACTTGCCGTTAAAAGTATCTTCACTGATACAGATGTGGTATGCATGTGGGTGGGAGCACAGGAGGATTGAATGCAGTAGAAGTTTGCATGAAAAGAAAATAGTTCAGGTTTTCCCTTATGAAACTGTAGGCTCCCAGCAGCATGCATTAAGTAGTGTGTAGGCTGAGGTCAGATGGAAGGCCATTCACATGTATCTGGCTTTTTCTGCCAGAGCTTTATATGCTCTGTGTGGATTACCAGCAAATGATAGATGTACCTTCACTGCTGATTCTTTCAGCAGCGTCCATGTCTAGAACACTTTGACCCATAAAACACTTGCTCTGCCTTTCAGTACTTTCAGAAAGAAGTGAAGGTTTGGTAGCTGAGATTTACTTCATGTCTTGTCTGAAATCTGATAGTGTATGTTTGCATGTACTAACTTTCACTCACCCTGACGTCCAGGTTACATCCCAGACTTAAGCAATCTGAATTTGGGGGTTTCCTAAGTAAATTCCATTATGCAGCCAGTGTAAGTAAGAACCACTGTTTCAACCTCCATCCTCCTGTGAATTAAGCACATCCCAAATCAAGTGTGTACATAAGGGGCAAAAAAAAAGAAATAGGAGTGGGGTGCCTGCGTGACTCAGTTGATTAAGCAACCAACTCTTGGTTTCAGCTCAGGATATGATCTTAGGTCCTAGGATTGAGCCCTGCATTGGGCTCCACGGTCAGCACAGAGTCTGCTTGAAGATTCTTTCTCTCTGACTCCCTCTGCCCCTCCATTGCTTGTGCTCCCTCTCTGTCTCTCTCTAAAAATAAATAATCTAAAAAAAAAGATGAGAGAGTAAAGACTATGAAGGTATTCATTATCTATTGTTATGTAGCAAATCACCCTATAATTTAGCAGCTTAGAACAAAATGAATCTTTATTGCTCCTGATTCTCTAGGTCAAGAATCCAGAAACAGCTTAGCTGGATTAGTTATGGCTAAGGGTCTTCCCTCCAGTTGCCATCAAGTTGTTGGTCAAGGCTGCAGTCACTCAAAGGCTTGAATGGGGCTAGGGGTTCTGCCTTCAAGATGGTTCAACTCACATGGCTGTTGATAGGAGATCTCAGTTCCTTGCTGGCTGTTGTGAGGAAGCATCAGCCCCTTGCCACGTGACTCTTTTCTCTAGAGCTGTGTGAGTGTCCTTGAAAGGTGGCAACAGGCTTCCCCCAAGGAAGTAATTCAAGAGACAGCAAGGTAGAAGCTCTGATATCTTTCATGACCTGGGCTCTGAAGTCACACATCAGCATTTCCAGAATATTCTATTGGTTCTATAGGTCAGCTCTATTCAATATGAGAAGGACTACAAAGTTCTCAGTTCCAGGAGTTTGGAATCATGGAGCAGGCTGTCTAGGCTACTGCAGTGGGTTAGCAATAAATGATTTTTTCACGTTTCCAGTATGGGTGTCTAGTAGGCTGAATGATGGAAACTCAGGCTTGTGGCTTCCCTGAGGAGACTTCCTTAGAATCAAAATACTCTGTGGAGTAGCCCTATCAATTTCTTAAACACGAGGTGGCTGAGAAGAGCCTTTGGAGTTCTTAAACGGCATTATGCAAAGGTTCAATGCTCTTTAGAGGAGCCCAACTCTGCCATTTCTTGAATTTATTTGTCCAGATTCAGATCAGCTAGGATGAGCAGCTGATGCTTAGCAAACAAATAAATAAGGTGTTAGCTTCGTTAGTACTGGTTCTTCCGAAAATGAGGGGACTTGTAGTAACTGCCAATTGTATATAGCATTAAAAGAGCCCTCTAACATTAAGCTGTATAACTGAACTCTTTGAAGTTTATCTTTTTCCTCACCTTTTGATTTTTTGGGTGTGGAAAAACAGGGGTCTTCAACACAGTCTTCAGCTGTCTTCTCTATAATCCTTCCTGCTCCGAGTCATTTATGCTGTGCCAACCAACTACTGCCTATATTACTGATATTGCCTAATTTGTATTTTTAGTCCAAGATTTTTCCCACCAAATGCCAGACTTCCATAGCCAACTGCTTACTTTTTTTTTTTCCTTCTCTTTCTTTTCTTTTCTTTCTTTCTTTCTTTTTTTTTTTTTGCAAGCTGCCTATTTGACTTCTACTCTTGAATGACTCATGGGAATCCCTATTTTATTTGTCCAAAACTAAATTATTTTTTAATAAAAATACTAATTAAAAATTTTTCTAGCTTTGTTGAAGTAATTGACATTAACATTGTGTAATTTTAAAGTGTACAATGTGATGACTTGATATATGTATATATTATGAAATATTTACCATAATGTTAGTCAACACATCCTTCACCTCACATAATTACCATTTTGTTGTTGTTATGGTGAGTACATTAAATCTCTACTCTCATAGCAATTTTCAAGCATATAACACAGTCTTATTAACGACAGTCATCATGCTGTACATTAGGTCCCTGGAACTTATTCATTTTAAAATCGAAAATTTGTGTACTTTGAGCAACAGCTGCATGTTTTCCCCACCTTTTTAGCCCCTGGCAACTAATATCTTACTCCCTGTTTCTATGGCTTCATTGTTTTTAGATTCCACATATAAGTGATATCACACAGTATTTTGTTTCTGTCTGACTTATTTCACTTAGTATAATACCCACATATGCCATGCATAAAGCCATGTTGTTACAAATGGCAGGATTTTCTTTTATTCCATGGTTGAATAATATTCCATTGTATTTTTCACATTTTCATTATTCATTCACCTATAACAGATACTTAGGTTGTTTCCACGTCTTGGCTGTAGTGAATAATGCTGCAATGAACACAGACATACAGATATCTATTCAAGATAGTGATTTCATCTCCTCTGGATATATTTATATATACCAAGAAATGGGGTTGCTGGATCATATGGTAGTTCCATTTTTAATTTTTTGAGGAACCTTCATATGTAAAACCAAATTCTTGATTTCCTTTCCTTTAATTGTTTCTCTATTTTATTTTCTTTCGTAGTATCGGTCAATTCCATTCTTCCATTTGGTGAGGAAAAATTTTGAGACATCCTTGAACCTCTCCTTCTCTCATGTCTCACATGCAGCAATCCATCCATAATGTTCTTGTTCTCCCTTCAAAGTATCTCTCAAGTCAAACTATTTCTCACTCACTCTCTCTGCCATTACTATGTTGGTCCAAGGCACCCTTATCTGTTGCCTAGAACTTTAATAGCATCTTAACTCATCTCTGTGTTTAGCCTGGTCCCTTATAAACTATTTTCCATAGAGCACTAAAAAATGAGAAACAGATGTCAGTTCTTTTTTCAAAATCTTAGATGGTTCTGCATTTCTAAAACTCATACTCTGGCCGATAGTGTTGGCATGATCCTCCATTCCTCTTTCACTCATGCAAGCTCTCTGCCCTGATCTTCTACTATCTCCCCTTACACTACTCTGCTCCATTTCATGCTACCCCATCACACCAGCTACCTTGCTTTTCCATTCACACCAACCATGCTGATTAACCCATGAGAGCCTTTACACTGTCTTTTCTCACATCTGGAATATTCTGCCTTATATATGTTTAGTTAGTTAGTTTATTTCTTTCTTTCTTTTAAAAAGATTTTATTTATTTGAGAGTGAGAGAACAAATGAGCAGGAGAGAGGCAGAGAGAGAAGCAGACTCCCCACTGAGCAGGGAGCCTGACATGAGGCTTGATCCCAGGACCCTGAGATCATGATCTGAGCCAAAGGCAGACACTTAACTGAGCCACCCAGGCACTCCTTCCTTCTTTTAAATCTCAGCTTAAGTATCTTTCCTTATCCTCATATATAAAGAACATTTTTTTCAACCTCAACTATTTTATTTACTCTTTTAATTCTTTTTCTTTATTGAAGTTCAATTTGCCAACATATAGTATAATACCCAGTGCTCATCCCATCAAATGCCCTCCTCAGTGCTTGTTACCCAGTTACACCATCCCCCTGCCCACCTCCCCTTCCACTATCCTTTGTTCATTTCCCAGAGTTAGGAGTCTCTCATATTTTGACACCCTCTCTAATTTTCCCACTCATTTTCCCTCCTTTCCCTTATAAACCCTTTCACTATTTTTTATATTCCCCATATGAGTGTATGAGTGAAACCATATGATGGTGGCTGTATGAGCGGGCTGAGTCAAGAATATCAACCACAACCTAAGTAAATTTCACTCTAGATGATTCTTGTTAGAAGTGAAAACCCTTTTCTCTGTAGCATTCCAGCTGTTCTCTCTTTAAATCTCAGGTCGAATTTGTAGGTTTTCAGGCTGGCTTGAAAATAATGCAGGTAAGTTGGTGGGGCCAGGTGAGTTGAGGACCCCTACTCCTCTGCCATCTTCTCCCTGACCTCCCTGGCTGGACTCTTCAGTTGAGTGGGCCTGCTGGGTGAGCTCCCTGGTCCAGAAGGACTTCTGGCTGTGTCCTATACTAAAGCGGGGCTGCTAACTGAACTCTCCAATCACCCCTGGCTGGATGGGGTTGTAAGCGGTGTACCCTAGCAGGGTGGTGCCTATGGTTGGACTATGTGACTAGGCACAGCTATGAGCTAGACTCCACAAACACTCCTGGTCAGGTGGGCTCTCAGGATGTGTTCTTTGATCCAACGGTGCTGCTGGTTGGTCTCTTGATTCAGGCAGGGTCACAGGTAGGGCTTTCCCCATCCTACGGGTCACTGGCTTTGCTCCACTACAGGGCAAGTTCACTGGCCTGGCTAGCTGGTCAAGAATGGTCTACAGCTGTTTCCTGCAATTGTGTAGGGCTAAAGATTGTGTTCTGTAACCTGGCAGTGTCACTGTATGGCCTCCCTTGGTGGGTGTGCCATATCCTATCCTTCAGGATTGGGCAAGGTTACTGGCTGAGCTCCTTGCCTGAGTGAGGCAGCAGGCTGTGTTGGGCAATCTAGCAAGACTACAGGCTGGGGCTACAGCTGGTCTACACAGATGGGTCAGGTCCATAGGCTGAGTTCTCCAGCTCTCTGGTAGTGCATGGTGGTCTCTCCGTGTGCCCAGGATTACTTTTTAGGCTGTGTGGTTATATGGAGCCAGAAACTATTCTCAACAGTTGAGGCAAGGCTACAGACTTGCTCTGTGTCCTAGCAGGGCTGTAGGATGGAATCCCAGGCTGCTCAGGTTCTTAGATCTCCTGGATGGGCAGGACTAGAGCCTATGCTCAGCAGTTTTACAGGGCTAAGGATTTATTTCCCTGCCTGGGTGGGTGTAAAACGGGCTCTTCTGCTGGTACATCCCATTGACTGAGGACCCAAATGTGGCCCAATTGCCAACCGCACAACCAGGCCTTCAGGGCCCCTGGTGGCCACTGGCTGGGATATCTGCTCGGTGGCATCACTGCAAGTAGGAATGCGGTTCACCCACACCTGGGTGCTGGGTGTTCTAAGGCCACCTCTTCTCTGTCTCTGGTCCATAGGGGTAGATCCCCACAGGTTCCCCCTTCATGGGAGATATTCCCAGTGAGCCCCCCCCCAGGAAGCATCCCTCCAGCTGGGGGCACCCCACAGGTTCCCTCAGGGACCTTCATGAGTGGGATACTCCCAATGAACTCCCCGGGGAGCATCCCTCCAGCTGGGGGCACCTCCCGCCCTTTGTTACCATTGGAGAAATAAAACCAAAACCATGGGCCTGACTATGGCACTGAGCTGGCCTGCACCCCTCTGAGGCCCATGCAGTGAACCTAAGCCTGCTCCTCTTACCTTTCCCACGTGGTCTCTGGTTTCGGAGGTGGAGGTGGGAGGGGGGGCGTGCTTGAGCATCCCCTGGCATTGGGATCCTCACAGTGCGCTCCTTGGTCTTTCCAGGAGGCCTGACGTCAGAGAGCCGCTGATGTTGCAATCCTGATGACGTCATTGCGAGACCCTGGGTAGTCCGTTAAAGCAATGTTTTTTTTTTTTTTTTTTTTTTTTTTTTTTTTTTTTTTTTTTTTTATTGGTGTTCAATTTACTAACATACAGAATAACACCCAGTGCCCGTCACCCATTCACTCCCACCCCCCGCCCTCCTCCCCTTCTACCACCCCTAGTTCGTTTCCCAGAGTTAGCAGTCTTTATGTTCTGTCTCCCTTTCTGATATTTCCCACACATTTCTTCTCCCTTCCCTTATTTTCCCTTTCACTATTATTTATATTCCCCAAATGAATGAGAACATATAATGTTTGTCCTTCTCCGACTGACTTACTTCACTCAGCATAATACCCTCCAGTTCCATCCACGTTGAAGCAAATGGTGGGTATTTGTCATTTCTAATAGCTGAGTAATATTCCATTGTATACATAAACCACATCTTCTTTATCCATTCATCTTTCGTTGGACACCGAGGCTCCTTCCACAGTTTGGCTATCGTGGCCATTGCTGCTAGAAACATCGGGGTGCAGGTGTCCCAGCGTTTCATTGCATTTGTATCTTTGGGGTAAATCCCCAACAGTGCAATTGCTGGGTCGTAGGGCAGGTATATTTTTAACTGTTTGAGGAACCTCCACACAGTTTTCCACAGTGGCTGCACCAGTTCACATTCCCACCAACAGTGTAAGAGGGTTCCCTTTTCTCCACATCCTCTCCAACATTTGTTGTTTCCTGCCTTGTTAATTTTTCCCATTCTCACTGGTGTGAGGTGGTATCTCATTGTGGTTTTGATTTGTATTTCCCTGATGGCAAGTGATGCAGAGCATTTTCTCATGTGCATGTTGGCCATGTCTATGTCTTCTTCTGTGAGATTTCTGTTCATGTCTTTTGCCCATTTCATGATTGGATTGTTTGTTTCTTTGGTGTTGAGTTTAATAAGTTCTTTATAGATCTTGGAAACTAGCCCTTTATCTGATATGTCATTTGCAAATATCTTCTCCCATTCTGTAGGTTGTCTTTGAGTTTTGTTGACTGTATCCTTTGCTGTGCAAAAGCTTCTTATCTTGATGAAGTCCCAATAGTTCATTTTTGCTTTTGTTTCTTTTGCCTTCGTGGATGTATCTTGCAAGAAGTTACTATGGCCGAGTTCAAAAAGGGTGTTGCCTGTGTTCTTCTCTAGGATTTTGATGGAATCTTGTCTCACATTTAGATCTTTCATCCATTTTGAGTTTATCTTTGTGTATGGTGAAAGAGAGTGGTCTAGTTTCATTCTTCTGCATGTGGATGTCCAATTTTCCCAGCACCATTTATTGAAGAGACTGTCTTTCTTCCAATGGATAGTCTTTCCTCCTTTATCGAATATTAGTTGCCCATAAAGTTCAGGGTCCACTTCTGGATTCTCTATTCTGTTCCACTGATCTATGCGTCTGTTTTTGTGCCAGTACCACACTGTCTTGATGACCACAGCTTTGTAGTACAACCTGAAATCTGGCATTGTGATGCCCCCAGATATGGTTTTCTTTTTTAAAATTCCCCTGGCTATTCGGGGTCTTTTCTGATTCCACACAAATCTTAAAATAATTTGTTCTAACTCTCTGAAGAAAGTCCATGGTATTTTGATAGGGATTGCATTAAACGTGTATATTGCCCTGGGTAACATTGACATTTTCACAATATTAATTCTGCCAATCCATGAGCATGGAATATTTTTCCATCTCTTTGTGTCTTCCTCAATTTCTTTCAGAAGTGTTCTATAGTTTTGAGGGTATAGATCCTTTACATCTTTGGTGAGGTTTATTCCTAGGTATCTTATGCTTTTGGGTGCAATTGTAAATGGGATTGACTCCTTAATTTCTCTTTCTTCAGTCTCATTGTTAGTGTATAGAAATGCCACTGACTTCTGGGCATTGATTTTGTATCCTGCCACGCTACCGAATTGCTGTATGAGTTCTATCAATCTTGGGGTGGAGACTTTTGGGTTTTCTATGTAGAGTATCATGTCATCGGCGAAGAGGGAGAGTTTGACTTCTTCTTTGCCAATTTGAATGCCTTTAATGTCTTTTTGTTGTCTGATTGCTGAGGCTAGGACTTCCAGTACTATGTTGAATAGCAGTGGTGAGAGTGGACATCCCTGTCTTGTTCCTGATCTTAGGGGAAAGGCTCCCAGTGCTTCCCCATTGAGAATGATATTTGCTGTGGGCTTTTCATAGATGGCTTTTAAGATGTCGAGGAATGTTCCCTCTATCCCTACACTCTGAAGAGTTTTGATCAGGAATGGATGCTGTATTTTGTCAAATGCTTTCTCTGCATCCAATGAGAGGATCATATGGTTCTTGGTTTTTCTCTTGCTGATATGATGAATCACATTGATTGTTTTACGGGTGTTGAACCAGCCTTGTGTCCCAGGGATAAATCCTACTTGGTCATGGTGAATAATTTTCTTAATGTACTGTTGGATCCTATTGGCCAGTATCTTGTTGAGAATTTTTGCATCCATGTTCATCAGGGATATTGGTCTGTAATTCTCCTTTTTGGCGGGGTCTTTGTCTGGCTTTGGAATTAATAAAGCAATGTTTTTGAATGGTATTTAGGACACTCGACAATGCCTTCACATAATGTTAAGTGGAGAATGATTTCTAAACTGAAAAAATAAGCAAGGATAAGTCATTGAAATATTAGCAGTGCTTATCTCTGGATATTGAGTTTACAATGTTTTTTATAGTCATAGTCATCTAGTGTCTAAATTTTCCATGAAATGTGGAAAGAACTTTTTTATAATCCAAACATATATACATATATATTTTATACATATATATATATTATAATATATAATATATATATATCAAAGTATCTTTTCGACTTGGAGCAGCTTAAGTCATATTTAAAAGATCTCCCACAGTCCATCTTTAACATAATTTTGAATGCTCTTTTTCCCCCTGTACCTATAGGTAGAATTGCATATTGTATATTTGCAAATATCTTATGCTCTGTTTATATACAAACTGTTAAGTCTAAGAATAAAATAGTGCCTGAGCTGCACATTTCACATTAAAGGACAAGAAAGAGATCTCCTAAGTTCATTTGCACAGAATGGTAAGTAATAGACAAAGATTACATCATGCTTTGAATCTGTTGAGCAGAGTTTGGGATAAATTACAGAGTTTTCTGTCTGCACAAAGCAATTTTTCCCAACCCTGGCTTTTATTGATGTTCATACTGTTCTTATTTTCTGTTCATTTAGTGGTAAATTACCGGTTTATCTGAAAGCAGTAATAGACTAACTTTTCTTTTGATTATTAAGGCAATTTAAAAAAAATTACAGTTTGGAAAATAAATGGAAGAGTGCCCCTCTGCCTCTCTCAAGTAGGTTTTATGTTATTGCTTCCCCTCCTCTTATTCCTCCAACCAAAATAGTGTCCCCATCTCCTTTATTTCCATGAATGCAGTGAGCACCAATTACATCAAGATGTCAGCGAACAACAGAAATATTAGGCCTTTAACTCACTATGAAGGAAAAGGCACTTAATGTCAAAACTATGATAAATCTCACATTGGAAGGCAAGCTTCTCCACCCTACACCTCCCCCCCCCCCCCCGTCTGGATCCTATCTGAATTTAAAATCAGCATCACAACTGGGACTTGATTCTGGCATATAACAAGCCAAAACCTCTCAAAGAGATTAGAGATGATGTGTGTGTACACCACAATCAAACCACTTCTTCACAAAGCTGTGCAGCAGACGACTGACTTTTTTTTTTTTTTAAGATTTTATTTATTTATTCATGAGAGACACACAGAAAGAGGCAGAGACACAGGCAGAGGGAGAAGCAGGCTTCCTGTGGGGAGCCTGATGCCACCAGACTCCATCCTTGGACTCCAGGATCACACCCCCAGCTGGGCAGACACTCAACCACTGAGCCACCCACGCATCCCAGGACTCACTTTTTTAGAAGAGGCCTATGGACATCCAGGTAGGGCCTTGGGTAGGTATCTGTGCTAGGTATACTGAAGAATCAGGATAAAAGGTCAACTGAAGGTAATTTTCCTAAGGAGCTGTTCGCTCTGACATATAGTAAGCAGAACTAAAGCAAAATACACATTAGTCAGTCTGCAGCTAGACACCTACACCTGCCCTCTCAACAAGAAAATCTATCTGGGAAAACAATTGCTTCAATGAGAATATTCTCAGTCAGCATATAGTCCATGCATCAGGCACTGGATGGATTGGATGATCAATGGAACACAAGAAACATGAGTCTATGCTTCTGTCTCCCCGTAGAGAAACACTCACAGAGCCAGCTAGTGAGTGATCCCTTCCTGTGGGATCTCAGCTAAAGGAAAATAAGAGTATGTCTTGACCTTTGGACTGGCTTACCCAGACTGTACTTGAGTTCTTTTTTTTTTTAAAAAAAAAAAAGATGATCAGTGAATTTTATTTATTTTTAGTGTGCACCTTGATGAATTCCGATAATTTTATAAGCCTATGTAGTTTCTACTTCAATCAGGAGAATGAGTGTATCATTGCTAAGAAGTTTCCTCAATGCCCTATTCCAGGCTATTCCCCTTCTCACACTTAGGCAATCATTATTCTGATTTCTGTCTCCATGGATTTGTTTTCCCAGTCCTTGACATTCACATAGTTGGAATCATACTTGTATCCTTTATGTGTGACTTCAAAACTGAATATTTTTGAAGTTTATTCAGGGAATTACTTTTATCAGTAGTTCATTTCCTTTCACTGCTGAATAATATTCTATTTTGTGAATATACATCACAATTTGTCCACTTTCCTGTTGGTGGACATTTGCTTTGCTACCAGTTTTTGGTATTATGAATAAAGCTTCTAAGAATATTCTTGTACAAGTCTTTTTGTAGACATATGATTTTGTTTCTCTTGGAATTGTAATTCTTAGGAACGGAATTGCTGGGTCATAGGGGAAGTGTATATTTAACTCTTAGAAGCAACTGCCAAACAGTTTTCCAAAATAGTCATACAATTTCACACTCCTACCAGCAATGCATGAGAGCTCCAGTACTTTCATATCCTTGACAATATTTGGCATTATCAGTCATTTTAATTTTAGCCATTCCAGTGGGTGTATGGTAGTATCTTATTGAAGTTATAACTTGCATTTTCCTGATGACTTTATATCAGTAAAGCCCCTTTTCAGGTGTGTATTAGCCATTCCTCTATCTTCTTTCAAGTAGTGTCCAGGTCTTTTGTGCATTTTTTTTATCAAGTTGGTTTTCTTTTCATTGTTGAGTTGTAACAAGTGTTACAGATCTATCTATCATCTATCTATCTATCTATCTATCTATCTATCTATCTATCTATCTATCTCGTGGTTATTTTCTCCCAGTCTTTGGTTTGCTTTTTATTTTACTAATAATTTTTAGCTTAATGAGAATGAGAATAATGGTTCAATTTTGATGAAGTCCCATTGATTACTTTTTTTCTCTTATGACTGGTGTCTTTTGTGTTCTTTGTGTGTCCCTCTATTTATTTTAACCTTATATCACAAGAGGATTCCCGGTTTATTAAAATATGATCAATAGCTGTACAGTATTTTACCATATAAATATTCTGTGGATACATAAGTTTTTTCCATTTTGGCATCAATATAAACAGCACAACGGTGAACATTCTTTCATGAATTTCTCTGTGTGCTCTCTGATCATTTGTTTTGGGCAAAATTGGAGATATGGGGTCAAAGAGTATATATTTTGAACCTATTCCTAAATTGGTTTCACCAATTTGTACTCCCATCAGCAGTGTAGAAGAGTGCACACTCCAAAGTTTAAACATATTTTCACACTTCTATTGGCTTTTTATATTTATATTTTTATACATTTATATATATTTATATTTATCAATCAACTCTGCCTGTCTTTCAAACATTTGGGGAGAGATTCATTAAAGATAATAAACTTTTGGTTTTCTTATATTACAATTTTTTAGATTCATCATTGATATTGACTGGCAGAGGTTTTTTTGTGTTTTTTTAGATTTTAGATCTTATTTTATTTAAATTCAATTAATCAACATTAGTGTATCAGTTTCAGATGCAGAGTTCAGTTATTCATCAATTGCATACAACACCCAGTGCTCATTACATCACATGCCCTCCTTAATGCCCACCAACCGGTTACCCTGTCCCCTTGCTGACCTCCCCTCCAGCAACTGCAGTTTTAAGTTTCTGTGTACATAGGGGTATCAGAATTTTCCTTTACATTTTCTGTATTAGATTCTGTCTTTGAAAGGCATTTTCCAGAACTAAACCAGGTATAGTTATGGATCTAAGTGCCAGGGTCTCTCAGTACTAAGAGTCAATGGTGTCACCAAAGTAAGGCAAAGCTAGATAGATGGATAGATGATAGGCTGATTCAGTAGGAAACGACTTGTATCCAATGAAATATTGCTACTCAATTTATTGGATATCTCCAATGAGGTTCACCTGAAGTCCCTGGCTTCCAAAATTGAGGGATACCTTACCAGATTCTCACAGGAACTATCTTCCTATACTCTATGTTGATCACTTGGCTATATCTGTAACTTCTGTAGCTCCATTTCTCCTCCTGCAAAACACCCCCAACATTCTGTAAGTAGTTTGTTCAAGGTCTCTACTCACTCAACTTAAGGTGAGCAGAAGTATAGCTCCAGGAACCCTCTGTGTTTTGGACTGAATTGTGTGCCCCAAAATTCATATTTTGAGGCCCTGCCCCCTAACTTGATAGTATGTAGCCACAGGGACTTTGGATAGGTAATTAAGGTTAAGTGAAGTCATAAAGGTGGGACCCTAATCCAAGAAGACTGGTCTCCTTATAAGAAGTAGAAGAGAGGGATCCCTGGGTGGCGCAGCGGTTTAGCGCCTGCCTTTGGCCCAGGGCGCGATCCTGGAGACTCGGGATCGCATCCCACGTCAGGCTCCCGGTGCATGGAGCCTGCTTCTCCCTCTGCCTATGTCTCTGCCTCTCTCTCTCTCTCTGTGACTATCATAAATAAATAAGAAAAGAAAAAAAGAAGTAGAAGAGACGCCAGAGAGTTCTCTCACTGTACACATGGACAGAGATGAAAGGCCATGTAAAGATTCAGCAAGAATCTACAAGCCAGGAAGACTAACTTCATCAAAAAATAGCCCTTCTAGCACCTTTATTTTGACTTTTAGCTTCTGGAACTGTGAGGTTATAAATTCCTGTTGTTTAAGTCAACTAGTCTGTAATATACTGTTATATTATATGGTAGCCCTAAAAGACTAATACATTCTCCAGTAAAATCTCTCTGTGAGTATCCTTGCTTCTTCTTATATATTCTTGATGTGAGTGATGGACTGAGAGTTAACAGATTTGTTTTGAATTAACAGAATTGTTTTGAAATTCTCCACTAATGGTCTACAACCTGTTTTTTGAATATATGATCCCTGAACACCTTTGTCCTCAGTTTGGGAACTCCAATTACAATTATGAAACTCATGAAAAAATAGTACTTAGCATCCTGCAACAACTCAGTTAGCTTCTTAGACTAATCAAAATTCACCCTTGGAGCTGTGAAGGACTAGCCTTTCCAAAAGCCCTTGGCTAGAAATACTGAAACAAAATGAGTCATGTGCTACTCTTATGTCTTCTACTCTTATGTGTAATACTATTATATATAATAAAATGTATTATAATCGTGATTATAAAATACAGAAATTTTTACTATGCTAAATTTCAAATTGCTTGAAAGCAGCAAAAGTTCTATTTGTTTTATGCTCTATAACCAACATCTATCTTCTAATTTCTGGATTGTATTCAGTTGCATTGAATTTTCTGACATGTATATCAAATTTCCAGGCAACATTATTTTTAACATTAAACAGGGACTATCAAAGCTCCAAAAGCTGTGCATTATATATCCTTCTAGAACTTGGCATGAAATTTCTTTTTTTAAAACAATTTATAATTAAAACCAGAATAAATTCACAAACAATATTTAACTTGGAAATCTTAATCAAATCACTCCTATTAGAATGACAAGTATGTATTATAGTTCAAGCTATACTTTAAGATATAACTTTAAGTTCGAGTTAAAGGGATTTGGTAAAAAAAACCTTTTTCTCCCCTAGACAAATTACATTATTCTGGCAAATAATGCAGCATTTTGTTAGTAAAATGAAGCTACTCATGCCTGCAATACAAGCCTACTGATTGGCACATGTATGAAGCAGAGGCTCAAAAACAAATGTTTTGCAAGAATGTTTTCTGTTTTCATCAAATCACCCACAATTCTTATGAATGATCATAATTTGGACATAAAAGTTTCCCCTAGAAAACCTTGAAGATCCTTTCATTGGATCAATCTTCCCACATACTTTTCTAATTATTTGGGACAGCTGCATGAAAATATGTTCTTTGATTTAGCTATTCATTCTCTTAATAATCATAACTGAGTATTAACTTTATAATTTCTCAAGTAATGTTCATTAGATTCTCTAAAGTGACATTAATGCCTATTTTATATTTTTCCTAAAGCCCTCACTCCTTTAAGGATGGACCATTATCCATCCAGATATTACTTGTAACAATATGCAGTGGACCTCTTAATTGTTTGGCTGCGTATCCTGTTCATGGTCCATTCTGTTACCAGCCTCCAATTTCTTGGGGGGAATCCTCTTTTCCCCACACCTCCAGTAGTTGTGGTCTTGGCTGGGGGAATTGACTCTACCCTAAGCTCAAAAACGGGCATCCAACTCCAGTTTGTGAAGTCAGGTCATTATATCACCTCACTACAGCATTTAGTTCTTAAGAAATAATGAGTCAAGGTCAATTCACAAGAATCAGCCCAGACACTGGTGGGAATCCCTAGAAAACGTGCTCTCTTTCCATTAGGGTTGCCAAACAGGAAGGCTATGGCTCAGAAGCTTCTGAGGAGAGCCCACCCAAGGAGGAAACCAGTATGGAAAACCAGAAACAAGAGGTAGAGAAAAGATTCCTGATATAATTGCTTGTGAACTTGGACTCAAAGATACCTTCTCTGGATTTTTAAATATTAAAGGCAATAATTTGTTTTAATTAAGCTGGTTTATAAGTCAATAAATTCCCTTGTTTTTGTAATTTAATCCGTTTGAATTGATTTTCTGACCCTTGTAAATGGGAAGATTTGTATCTGGTATGCCATGGACCACCACACTCTCTTCTACACCTTTGTGTCTGACTGAAGACGAATATTAGCTTGGTTTCCTATCCCTCTACAGCCATCAGAATCATGCCTCTTTCCATGTCTCAGTGTACATCCTTCACCTACCAATGCAAGAAACACTTTTGGGCTTTATTCTAATTATCCTCTACTTCTCTCTACACACCAATGCACCGGGCAATGTCATTTTTTAAATGTTGATTTACTGATCCATCCCTGAATGAGTTGCAATTCCTTCTGCTTTTTTTGAATTTCCTAAAATATGCTGTAACTTTTAATTTTTTTATTATTTTTATTTTTTAAAGGTTTTATTTATTTATTCATGAGACACACACACACAGAAGCAAGCTCCATGCAGGGATCCTGACGTGGGACTCAATCCTGGGTCTCCAGGATCATGCCCTGGGCCGAAGATGGCGCTAAACCGCTGAGCCACCTGGGCTACCCCTGCTGTAACTTTTTAAATCATTTTTAATAGAAACACCCAAAAGCATATAGAAATAATTCACAACAAACATAAATTAATAAGGTATGAATGAGGGCATTGACATACATATTTAAAACATTCATATTCTAAAATATAGCAAATAGCTATGCAGGTGTAGGAGCATTTAGAAGGGCCCCACCTCACCCCCAAACTATGTCACTTCATTGCCTGTCCTACTTCCTATGAAACCACCACTAATAAATCTACCATTTGAGGGTTTTTTTTTGGGGGGGGGGGGTTAAATGTGAGCTGGGCAGTAAACACCCTGACCAGACCATGTTTTGCACACTAAAAACCCAGATACATGGCATGATATCTATGAACATATCCACGGGAAAAGCAGAAAAGAAAATATGAATGTATAAGTATCCTAGAAAATCAACTGTGTATGGATCTTAAAGTTACCACCAGTTGGCTCCATGTTGCACGGGAATAAAATTTTCATTATGTAGAACTGATATACTGTCAGAAGACCCTGATTTTTTTTTAATGGGAGTTATAAAAAAATTGGAACAGTACTCAAAATAAATGACTGTGCCTTGCACTGCCCCTGCCCAAAAAAAGCTGAGATGTGTAAATTTTCCAAACTTCATTTTCTTCATCAAGCCTGTTGACAGGGAACATTATATTATTTTTGACTTTTATCTCACTCTTCAGATAGGATGATAGAATCAGTCTTAATAATAGATCAGTGTCATTAATAAAACCTCTGCTCTACTTCAATTTACATGAACTTCATTATGAAAAGTAATTGGCCACCCTGAATTTATGGTGGAAGTCAGCTAATGTTGAATACAAAAGCACAGGGAGATTTAAGAGGAAGGCTTGTTGGAAGGTCATACACATTGTAAAGAAAGCTGAGTGGTCCTCAGAGAGAGAGAGAGAGAGAAGCTAGGTCTACTTAAAAAGCACTACCTAAAATTAAGCTTTAAATTTTGAATAAATAAATGTCTTGTTGGACTGAAAATCTAGTGCCCCAAACCCAAATAGGCACAAGATGATGGTTTTGTGACCTTGTCACTGTCTGAAATCAATGTCATAATAAATTTGAAACTTGGTTCCTGGCTGATTTTACTGTTCCTCCTTTTGTAGCATCATGTTCCAATCAGGTATCCAAGGTGACTGTCAGAACTGGGACATGCTGACAAAGGTTCCAGATGCACCTCTGAGATGGAATTACCTTGAAAAGTTTTTAATTTCACATGCAATACAGAACAGACTCTGTAACTGACTAAGATCACTGGAGCTCTTGATTTTATACTTTATATACAATATTCTTGATGGCTAATTCAAAATGTACATGGGGGAGGGGGTTGAGCTACTATGCACACACACACACACACACACACACACATATATCTTGGACAAAAGATCCTCATACAGGACTTAAAGGAAATATAATGTATTTATTTTATATATAATATATAAAAATAATATAAATAGAATACATCATAAATATGTTCCATAATTATATATAAATATATATTATATAAATATAAGTAACATATTTATATATTATATGGAAATAAATATATTTATAAGCATAATATATAATTATTATCTTATATATAATGAATATATAAATATATTATGTATCCTATGTCTATATATGTTTAATATATTATATATAGCATATATAATATATATTAGGACAAATTCTGAAGATATTAAGAAGGTCTAGAAACTCAGATGGCTCCACAGGTACCTATATGTGCCTGTATATTTTTGTACACACACACACAATTTTTCAAGTCAAACCAAAAAAAAAAAGGCTTTGTAGTAGGCTCTTTCCTCCAACAATCCAAATTCTACCTAATCCCAAATCCTTGTTCAAGTTCTAGCTTCTCTCTGGTCTTCCTGAATCAATCCAGCCCCTGTCTTCTCTTCTATCTCAAAGTAGACGTTTCTACTTCACCTTCACCATCACACTTTCACTGTGTAACTACTAAAGGGTAGAACTAGGGGCACCTGGGGGGCTCAGCGGTTGAGTGTCTGCCTTTGGCTCAGGTCATGATCCCAGGGTCCCGGGATCGAGTCCTGCATCAGGCTCCCTGCATGGAGCCTGCTTCTCCCTCGGCCTGTGTCTCTGCCTCCCTCTGTGTGTCTCTCATGAATAAATAAATAAAATCTTAAAAATAAATAAATGAAGAGTAGAACTATATTCCTCAAGACAACAGGCTGTTCCCAACGAAACTGTATAAAGTTAGCTGTGAAGATGCATGCCAAGCGTTGAAACAACTAACCACAGCAGGCAAACCCCAGAACACAGATGTGAATAGGTTCAGGGAGGCCGGGCCAGGCAGGGATGGCGAGGTTCATGGAGGAGGTGGAATTCCAGCTTGTCCTTGAAGGAAGGACACCCACAATGGGAGAGAAAGCCTGGCAGTGGGAACCCAATGTAAAGGATGAAATGGACCCAGAGAGGGCAGTCAGGAAGGTGTGATTTGGGCTGCAACCAGGAGTCTCCTTGCAAGGAGGCTCAAATGTTCTGCTCATCTGTGGGTTTATCCACCCCTAAATGTGGTATCACCCGTACTTGGGATAAATCTCACCAAAAAGTGAAAGAAATGCACTAGCACATACTTCTAGAATAGTTTTATTGAGGTAACACTCAAAAGACACAATCAGGGTGCCAAACTAGTACCCACACTAACAGTGTTCCACTTATACTTGTTGGGGCCATCAATTCAATAATTGTGGATGGGTTCAGTTAACTCTCACATTTGAGGTAGGAGCCTTCCCCTATGAGCCATAATATAGACAATAGCAGAGAGAATACACTTTCCTTAATAGTTATGATTAAACTTGAATGCACAGTGTGCTGGTTGAACTAAACGAAAGTGACATAAAACAAAATGATGCTTCTCTCCAAAGGCAAGCCACTGCCCTTTAATCTCTGTGGAAAACATACATAGTTTCAGAAAAATTGATACCCTGCTAGGAGCTGCTGTACAAAAACTCAAGGTTCTTCTTAGAGCCCAGTGAGTCTCAATCTTGGTTGCATATGAAAACTCACTGAAGATGACAGGGCCCCAGGGAATCCACTAAGTCAGAATATTCAGGGGTGGCACCCAACCAGGTGGTTTTCATATGCAACCTGGTTGACAACCACTGACCATCTCTCCTCTTACAACCATCAGTGGCTTTACCAGGTTAGGGAGGGCTCAACCATCAGCCTGTTTACCATCATTTGGTTGAAAATGGGAGTCAATGCACAGCACATATGAACTTTTTTTTTAAGATTTTATTTATTCATGAGAGACACAGAGAGAGAGAAGCAGAGACACAGGCAGAGGGAGAAGCAGGCTCCATGCAGGGAGCCTCACATGGGACTCGATCCCGGGTCTTCAGGATCATGACCTGGGCTGAAGGCGGCCCTAAGCCGCTGAGCCACCCAGTCTGCCCCATATATGAACTTTTAAATATGTATATAAGCCTATGTCTTAGCTAACGATATTTAGCATAATTCACTGAGTAATTAGCAAAAGAATAAAAATCAAGCAAAGTAGGCACAGCTTTTAAGGAAAGTGGTAAAGGAAAACAAAAGAGAAATGAACAAATAAGAATAACAAAAGAATTTTAGAAATAAAATGTCCCAAAATGTGTGATTAATATTACCTCACCCAGCTAATATTTAGGATGCTATATTATTAACCACCATGACAACAGAAATAACTACAGTTTTAATTCTTACTAGAGACCACTCAGAATGCCTTGGGTGGCTGGGTAGCTCTGTCAGTTAAGTGTCTGCCTTTGGCTCAGGTCATGACTCTAGGTCCTGGGATGGAGCCCTGCCTGCATCAGTCTCCTTGCTTCTTGAAGAGCTTGCTTCTTCCTCTCCTCCCTGCTCATGTTCTTTCTTACTATCTCTATTGCTACCTCTGTTTTTCTCAAATACATAAATAAAATCCTTAAAAATAAAATAAAAGAAATAAACCTTAATCTTGCAATAATGCTACGAGAATATCCAATAATGATTACTTGATTTTGCCTGGTGTAACCTAGCTAGTGACTGAACTATGTTCCAACCAGGTATTACTAATTCCTAAAGTTTCTCAAAAGCAATGTGATCCTGTTATCATGGGGTACTCAGCCATCATATACAAGTGCCTACAGCACTGAGCAGTAGGTTGGGGGCAAGATGAGGAGGTGGCCATAAATTGCTATGCATGACTTTAGAGGCTATTTATTCCTAATTTAAGGCCAAAAACCCCACATAATTTTTAATTCATTGAGCCAGGATTAACTTCTGACTTATTAGATGGGCAATTTAAATGTTATTTCTGCTCATTCTAAAGGGCCCTTTGCATAGACAGTTTTCACTCCTGGACCCAGTCTGCTCCAAATTCCCAATATTTTTATAGCAAGACCAATATTTGATTTTTGGGGCCAATTCTTTGCATGGTACTAGTCTTTAAAACACTGTTCTCTTTCAAAATAGATGGGTACTGGTAGTGGGCCAGACTGTCCAAAAGTCAACACAGATCTCAAGGTAAAGGATTACACTTCAAAGTTTCATGTAATTATTTCAATAAGTGCTTGAAAATGTTTATGCCCTTAACAGAGCCCTATAAATGAGTGATTGCATTCTGTTTATAGAATGGAGAACTAAGGGACACCCTCCAGCCTAACTCATCCAAAAAGTGCCAAAGCAGAGAATAAAAACAACTCGCTATGCAGAGCACTAGACCCCCATCCTGCAAGTACTTTGCTATTTAATTTAAAGCCTGGCTCACTCTACTTTCCCATCCAAATACCAAGAGAAAACAAGCTGAACAATTCCAGCTTGAAGATTAGAATGGGCCTCCCATAGAGACATAGGGAAAACCCATTCCTCTGCTGAGATAGACCCGTAAAACTCTAATTCAGTTTTCTTATTTGTTACTTGGCATGTCATCCTGCTTTTCATAATTTATTCCAGCTGTTTCTCCTGAAAGTATGGCATTTACAATTTGCTGTGGGCCTCCAAAAGCACACACACATACACATACACAAATGGCAAATCAATGCTGATCACCAAGTCAAAGGGACAGACACTGCTTTTACTATAGGAAGACATAGAAATGCTTATTGTATATTTGCAGTTTTAAATAATTGATGAAGTCAATTATGCATAAAAAGCTGGCAATGTCATGATTATATACTCAAAATGTATTCCATGTCCATATGAAGGATGATATGTTGTTTACTGAATATGCTAATCATAATTGCCACAAAATTTGCATTTTATATAATTTTTTAGTCTGAGTGTGAGCACATTTGATATGAATCCAGTATCACTCACGATTTTTCTTTATTTTGCTATCCTTGCCCTTGGCTTGAAAAAAGATATGGAAATCTCTAATGCTAATTCTAAAATTAAATCATCAATTAAAATTCTATCAGCTTGTTAATCTTCTAGGCTAAAGAAGAGATTACTATGTTTTAGCAATTTTGGCTTTAAATGCAATTATGGTTGAAATTTTATCTACTTTTTTCATTGAAATGTCCAACCTTCTTTATTTTTTTTTTAATTTTTATTTATTTATGATAGTCACACAGAGAGAGAGAGAGGCAGAGACACAGGCAGAGGGAGAAGCAGGCTCCATGCCGGGAGCCCGACGTGGGATTCGATCCCGGGTCTCCAGGATCACGCCCTGGGCCAAAGGCAGGCGCCAAACCGCTGCGCCACCCAGGGATCCCCAACCTTCTTTATATGCTCAGAGGTTAACTCATTTCTATCTTTTTTTTTTAAGATTTAAAAAAAATTATTTGAGAGGGAGCAGAAGTGGAGAGAGAGGCAAAAGGAAAGGGAGAAGCAGGCTTTCTGCTGAGTAAGGAGCCTGACACCAAGCTCCATCCCAGGACCTTGGGATCATGTCCTGAGCCAAGGGCAGATGACTAACCGAGTCACCCAGGCACCCCTCTACTTTTTTTTAAAGCGAAGAAGAAGGAGAAGAAGGAGAAGAAGGAAAAGGAAAAGAAGAAAAAGAAGAAAGAAAGAAAAGAAGAGAAGAAAGAAGAAAGAAGAAAGAAAGAAAGAAAACGAAAAAATAAGAACGAAAGACAGAAAGAAATCCCTAAAAAGACCCCCGCAATCAAGAAACCCGCCCGCCATACCGCCTCCGCCCTCAGCCCCTCCCTCCCAGCCCATCTCCCAGAGAGAAAGAGCAAGAAAGAAAGAAAAATGAAAGGAAAGAATGTGGGGCACCTAGGTGGTGCAGTTGGTGGAGTTTCTGGACTTGGTTTTGGCTCAGGTTGTGATCTCAGGATTGTGGGATTGAGCCCAGCCCCAGGCTCCATGCTCAGTGGGGAGTCTCTTGAGATTCTCTCTACTTCCCACTCTGATTCTTCTGGTTATTCATTCATTTTCTCTCTCTCTCTCAAATAAATAAATCTTGTTTTATTTTTTTAAAGATTTTATTTATTTATTCACAAGACACACACACACACACACAGAGGCAGAGACACAGGCAGAGGGAGAAGCAGTCTCCATGCAGGCAGCCCGATGTGGGACTCGATCCCGGGACTCCAGGATCACACCCTGGGCCGGAGGTAGTCCCTGAACCGCTGAGCCACCCAGGGATCCCCTAAATCTTTTTTTTTTTTTTAAAGAAAAAGAGAGAATGAGCAAGAAAAAAAAATCAAAGCTTCCAGCAATACTGATGTAATTTCTGAAAATAACAGAAATAGAGAGCAACAAACAAAACAGTTTCATGCACATAGATTAGGCTAATATCTTTTCCAAGAAAAACATTTTTTTAAATGAACCAACCATGGATTGCCTATATGATGTATCTTCTCCATTAAAAATGCCTTAAAAAAAAGTCATCTGATGGTTCACGATAAAATAACAAGTTGTGCACAATCACATTATAGTCTGCCAAAATTTTTTTTAAAAACCCGTTCTTCATTGTTCTGTGTTCCCATTTGCCTCAGTTCTTGAAGTCACAGACAGAGCAGGATTGCAGAGAGAACGTACTGCCTGCAACTCTGATTGGATCCATGTCAACAAACCAATTAACTCAGGGTAGTGTTGCTGGATCCATCAGACCAAAAATTATGAAACTAGTTCAAACTTATAAATTATTTTACTTAATTGCTTTGGAGATTGACTGACCTCTCCAGCTTGTTTATATACATCAGCCCTGTATGTTTACTGAGTGAGAAACCAGGAACTAAAGAGTTGATAGCAGATCATGACAAGGGCAGCTGCCCAGTTCAACTCGTCAGAGCAAACTATCATCTCCTAGCCTGAGAATGAACCTCGAATCAATGAAGCCCTAGCAGGTGTTAGAGAGGGCATCACAAGAAACAGTTAACACTGATTCATTAACCTGACAATGAACTAGATATGCAACAGTCCAAGAAATATTCAAAATATCTCACTTAGATATATATATTTACATAATACCAAAGTGCCCTCCTTTTAATGTTCTCTGGTTTGATTTCATCCTTGTTGTCCAGCTCTACCTCCCTTAGGGTAGACAAACTAGCCCCTGATTTCCATAAGCACTTGTGCTTTACACACCCAACTTTTGCATTTTAATACTCTTCTGAATGGAAGCAGTTTGGGGCTTGGCCTACTACATTTGGTGACTGACTTGGCCTTTCCCATTGGTAACCTAGACTCACTTTTATTCCAATAATATGAAAACAAATTTTGCTTCAAGTATAATTATGCAAAGAAATAACATACCTTATAGATAAGTTAAAGTTTAAACTTTCTGACATGCACTATGCTTATGTTTTTGAGTCTATTTCATAGGACAAGCCTACCTTTTATCAGATTCTTAAAAGTTCACTTATTTCTATAACTTCTTTAAATTGAACATACTATACCATATTTTATTGTCACTTAAATTCGTAATTTTTTTCATCAGCTCCAGGTAGACTGGTTTCATTTTGATAACTTTTAAAATAGTGAGGGTAATTAAATATCTCCTTATTTTCATGGCACCATTTCTTTAATATTTCACACAAGTGGGTGTCACTTTAGTTTCTGCTATCCAGGAGATAGTCTTGAAATTGTAGCATAAGATATTGGAAGATATCATGGTCTCCTAAAAATAATTGAATTCCATTCAAAACATATTTATTAAGTACCTACTAAGTGCCAGGAATGCTTTTAGCTCTGCAGATGGGGCAGAAAATAAACAAACCCAGAACTGGTAATTGTCCTATGCTGATGGAGCTCTATATTCCAACAGGATTCACAATAAAATGAGTAAATATATGTCAAGTGATGTAAGAGTTTTAAGAATAAAAGAATAGGCAAAGTTCTGAAGATGGTCGAAGAGCAGGGGTCTCATCGGGTCACCAGCTTCCCTAGATAACTGGA
Source organism: Canis lupus familiaris (assembly GCF_011100685.1). Lineage (NCBI taxonomy): Eukaryota > Metazoa > Chordata > Mammalia > Carnivora > Canidae > Canis > Canis lupus. Next base: position 968,605 of record NC_049232.1, on the reverse strand, counting down.
AAAACACCTGAATTCAACCTGACATTTAAAGAGAGAATAGCCCGGATGCTGCAGAGAGAAAGGTTTTCTCTTCTAATAAGGTAGGAAGGCAGAAAAAATAAATAAAAAAGAATAGAGTGCTGGAGGGGCACCACAAGGAGCAGGGCTAAAGCAGAGGGCGAGAGCCTCCCCGCAGGAAACACCCGCCAGAGCTCCCGGGCGGACAAGTGCGGGGCGGGGAGGCCGGGGGGGCCGCAGGAGGGCGGGGAAGCCTCCAGGCTCCCGGGGTCCCCAGGAGGGGAGGGGCACCCGGGGAGAGCTCCCCGCACCCGCGGGCCGACCTCGGGGAGGGGCTGGAGCGCCGCAGCCCCGGGAGCACCTCGGCCAGGGCGGGGGCAGGGAGCCTGCGGTGCTGCCCGCGGAGCTGACTCCAGGGCTGGAGAGCCGGCCGCCGCCCTCCTGCTGCTTCCTCCTCGTTCCCCGCGTGCCCGGGAGGGGGGCCCGGGGGACAGAGGCCTCGCCGGGGAGCAGCGCAGGCGGAGCCCGGCACCTGGCGGGGGGGCGGGGTGTCTCCCGCAGGTGCACGCACCTGAGAGTCAGCGCGGCAGGCCCCGCCGAACCAGCTGGAAGGACAGGGAGGAGCAAGTTCTGGACCACGCGGTGCTGGGAAGCTCCAGGACCAAGGGAAATAGTATACAGAACTAGAGGGTCCCCCCTTTTTAAATTTTAAAAATTTGTTTCCTTTTTCCATTACAACTCATTTTTACATCGGACTAAAATTTTTCAATATTTTTCCACTTTCCCACCTTAACTACTATATATGACCAGCTCTTCATTTTTAAGATTTTTCCTTTTTGACTTTCATATTTCTACAATTGCATGTCATAGATATACTTTTCACTTCTGGATTCCCTCCAACATATTCAATTTAATTTTCGGAGATATACGAGATACAGGTTTTTGTTTTGTGTATTTTCGCTTTCTCTGCCTTGTTTTGTTCTACAAAGGTGGAATTTAATACTGTCTAAAACACGACCAGCATGTACCCAGAACCAAGCACACGGTGCTGGTTCATTCTGAGTTTATATACTCTCTCCATTCCCATTGTGTCCCCCTCTTTTATCTTGTAAATGTTTTGTAGTCATTGTTGGGGTATTCTACAAGTATTGCTGGTTTATATAAATTTGAGAATGAGCATCTTCTCACATACAGAACAAAATACACTCAAAACCAAGAGGATCACCCTCTAGGATGCCTCAGGTAGACTATGTTCTCTCTTCACTACCACTTCTTCACCATCACCATCCCACAGTACCCCCCCCCCCCATATTTTAACCTATTTTCTCTTTTTCCTCCTTACCTTTTTTTTTCTTTTTTATTCCTTGGGGTTTGGGGCCTTTTATTTTTTACTACTTTGTTTTAAAATTTGTTTTTCATTTTAGCGGTCCTTTTGTTTTATTTTGTTCTGATCTTCTTTTTCATTTCTAGGTCTCTGACCTCATCAGAATTATCTAAGGTGTAATTTACTTAGGTCGTGGTTGATATTCTTGACTCAGCCTGCTAATACAGCCACTCTGCACTGAACAAAATGACTAGAAGGAAGAATTCACCACAAAAGAAAGAATCAGAAACAGTACTCTCTGCCACAGAGTTACAGAATATGGATTACAATTTGATGTCAGAAAGCCAATTCAGAAGCACAATTATGAAGCTCCTGGTGGCTCTGGAAAAAAGCATAAAGAAATCTAGAGACTTCATGACTGCAGAATTTAGATCTAATCAGTCCAAAATTAAAAATCAATTAAATGAGATGCTATCCAAACCGGAGGTCCTAACAATGAGGGTTAATGAGGTAGAAGAGTGAGTGACATAGAAGATAAGTTGATGGCAAGGAAGGAAGTTGAGGAAAAAAGAGAAAAACAATTAAAAGACCTTGAGGAAAGGTAAAGGGAAATAAATGATAGCCTCAGAAGGAAAAATATACATATAATTGGGGTTCCAGAGACCGTCGAGAGGGACAGAGGACCAGAAAGCATATTTGAACAAATTATAGCTGAGAACTTCCTCAAATTGGGGAGGGAAATAAGCATTCAGATCCAGGAGACAGAGAGGTCGCTCCCCAAAATCAATAAAAACCGTTCATCACCTTGACATTTAATAGTGAAACTTCCAAATTCCAAAGATAAAGAGAAAATCCTTAAAGCAGTGAGAGACAAGAGATCCCTAAATTATATGGGGAGAAATATGAGATTAATAGCAGACCTCTCCACAGAAACCTGGCAGGCCAGAAAGGGCTGGCAGGATGTATTAAGGGTCCTAAATGAGAAGAACATGCGGCCAAAAATACTCTATCCAGCAAGACTCTCATTCAGAATAGGAGAGATAAAGAGCTTCCAAGATAGGCAGAAACCAAAAGAATATGTGACCACCAAACCAGCTCTGCAAGAAATATTAAGGGGAACCCTGTAAAAGAAAGAGGAAGCCCAAAGAATCCACAAAACAGGAACTGAGAAGGTATTACAATGACACTAAATTCACATCTTTCAATAGTTACTCTGAATGTCAGTGGTCTAAATGATCCCATCAAAAGACTCAGGGTTTCAGACTGGATAGAAAAGCAAGACCCATCTATTTGCTGTCTACAAGAGACTCATTTTAGACCTAAGGACACCTCCAGCCTGAAAATGAAAGGGTGGCAAACCATTTACCATTCAAATGGTCCTCAAAAGAAATCTGGGGTAAGAATCCTCACATCAGATAAATTAAAGTTTATCCCAAAGACTGTAGTAAGAGATGAAAAGAGACACTATATCATACTTAAAGGGTCTATCCAACAAGAAGACCTAACAATCATGAATAATTATGCCCCAAATGTGGGAGCTGCCAAGTATACCAATCAATTAATAACCAAAGTAAAGACATACTAGATAATAATACACTAATGGTAGGAGACTTCAACACAGCACCTTCTGCAAATGACAGATTGCTTAGCACAACATCACCAAAGGAACAAGGGCCTTAAATGATACACTGGACCAGATGGATTTCACAGATTTATACAGAACTTTCCATCCGAATGCAAATGAATACACATTCTTCTCAAGTGCACGTGGACCGTTCTCCAGAATAGACCACATACTGGATCACAAATTAGGTCTCAACTGATACCAAAAGATTGGAATTGTCCCCTGCATATTTTCAGACCACAGTGTTTTGAAACTGGAACTCAATCACAAGAAGAAATTTGGAAGAAACTCAAACACATGGAGGTTAAATGCATCCTACTAAAAGTTGAATGGGTCAAACAAGAAATTAGAGAAGAATTAAAAATATTCATGGAAACTAATGAAAATGAAGATACAACTGTTCAAAATCTTTGAGATACAGCAAAAGTAGTCCTAAGAGGGCAATACATCGCAATACAAGCCTCCCTCAAAAAATTGGAAAAAACTCAAATACATAAGCTAACCTCTCACCTAAAGGAACTGGAGAAAGAACAGCAAGTAAAATGTACAACAAGCAGAAGAGAGATAATAAAGATTCGAGCAGAACTCAATGAAATAGAGACCAGAAGAACTGCAGAATAGATCAACAAAACCAGAGGTTGGTTTTTTGAAAGAATTAATAAGATAGATAAACCATCAGCCAGCCTTATTAAAAAGAAAAAAGACTCAAATTAACAAAATCATGAATGAAAGAGGAAAGATCACAGTCAATACCAAGGAAATACAAAAGATTTTAAAAATGTATTATGAGCAGCTATATGCCAAGAAATTAGGCAGTCTAGAAGAAATGGATGCACTTCTGGAAAACCACAAATTACCAAAACTAGAACAGGAAAAAATAGAAAACCTGAAGAGGCCAATAACCAGCAAGGAAATTGAATTAGTCATCAAAAACCTCTCAGGACACAAAAGTCCAGTGCCAGATGGCTTCCCAGGAGAATTCTATCAAACATTTAAAGAAGAAACAATACCTATTCTACCTAGGTGTTCAGAAGAATAGAAAGGGACAGAATACTTCCAAACTCATTTTATGAGGCCAGCATTACTTTGATTCCAAAACCAAAGACCCCACCAAAAAGGAGAATTATAGACCATAAATATCCCTGATGAACATGGATCCGAAACTTCTCAACAAGATACTAGCCAATAGGAGCCAACAATACATTAAGAGGATTATTCACCATGACCAAGTGGAATTTATCCCCGGGATGCAAGGCTGGTTTAACACTCGTAAAACAATCAACGTGATAGATCATATCAACAAGAGAAAAAACAAGAACCATATGATCCTCTCAATAGATGCAGAGAAAGCATTTGATAAAATACAGCATCTATTCCTGATCAAAACTCTTCAGAGTGTAGGGATAAAGAGAACATTCCTCAGCATCTTAAAAGCCATCTACTAAAAGCCCACAGCAAATATCATTCTCAATGGGGAAGCACTGGGAGCCTTTCCCCTAAGATCAGGAACAAGACAGGGATGTCCACTCTCACCACCGCTATTCAACACAGTACTGGAAGTCCTAGCCTCAGCAATCAGACAACAAAATGAAATAAAAGGCATTCAAATTGGCAAAGAAGAAGTGAAACTCTCCCTTTTTTGCAGGTGACATTATACTGTACATAGAAAACCCAAAAGACTCCACCCCAAGATTGCTAGAACTGACACAACAATTTGGCAGTGCGGCAGGATGCGAAACCAGTGGCATTTCTATACACTAACAATGAAACTTAAGAAAGAGAAATTAAGGAGTCAACCCCATTTACACTTGTACCCAAAAGCAAAAGATACCTAGGAATAAACCTAACCAAAGAGGTAAAAGATATCTACCCTAAAAACTACAGAACACTTCTGAAAGAAATTGAGGAAGACACAAAGAGATGGAAAAATATTCCATGCTCATGGATTGGAAGAATTAATATTGTGAAAATGTCAATACTACCCAGGACAATTTACACGTTCAGTGCAATCCCTATCAAAATACCATGGACTTTCTTCAGAAAGTTGGAACAAGTCATCTTAATATTTGTATGGAATCAGAAGACCCTGAATAGCCAGGGAAATATTGAAAAAGAAAACCAGAGCTGGGGGCATCAAAATGCCAGATTTCAAAGCTGTGATCATCAAGACAGTGTGGTACTGGCACAAAAACAGACACATAGATCAATGGAACAGAATAGAGAATCTTGAAATGGGCCCTCAACTCTATGGTTAACTAATATTTGACAAAGCAGGAAAGACTATCCACTGGAAAAAGGACGGTCTCTTCAACAAATGATGCTGGGAAAATTAGACAGCCATGTGCAGAAGAATGAAACTAGACCCTTCTCTTTCACCATACACAAAGATAAACTAAAAATGGATGAAATATCTAAATGTGAGACAAGAATCCATCAAAATCCTAGAGGAGAACACAGGCAACTCCCTTTTTGAACTTGGCCACAGCAATTTCTTGCAAGATACATCTATGAAGGCAAGGGAAACAAAAGTGAAAATGAACTATTGGGACTTAATCAAGATAAAAAGCTTCTGCATAGCAAAAGAAACAGTCAACAAAACCAAAAGACAATCTACCAAATGGGAGAAGATATTTGCAAATAACAGATCAGATAAAGGGCTAGTATCCAAGATCTATAAAGAACTTATGAAACTCAACACCCAAGAAACAAACAATCCAATCATGAAATGGGCAAAAGACATGAACAGAGATTTCACAGAGGAAGACATAGACATGGCCAACAAGCACATGAGAAAATGCTTCGCATCACTTGCCATCGGGGAAATACAAATCAAAACCACAAGGAGATACCACCTCATACCGGTGAGAATGGGGAAAATTAACAAGACAGGAAACAACAAATGTTGGAGAGAATGCGGAGAAAAGGGAACCCTCTTGCACTGTTGGTGGGAATGTGAACTGGTGCAGCCACCCTGAAAAACTGTGTGGAGGTTCCTCAAAGAGTTAAAAAATAGAACTATCATATGACCCAGCAATTGTACTGCTGGGGATTTAACCCAAAGATACAGATGCAGTGAAACAGCAGGATTCCTGCACCCCGATGTTTCTAGCAGCAATGTCCACAATAGCCAAACTGTGGAAGGAGCCTCGATGTCCAGGTGTCCATCGAAAGAAGAATGGATAAAGAAGATGTGGCTTATGTATACAATGGAATATTACTCAGCCATCAGAAATGATGAATACCCACCATTTGCTTCAAGGTGGATAGAACTGGAGGGTGTTACGCTGAGTGAAGTAAGTCAATCGGAGAAGGATAAACATTATATGGTCTCATTCATTCAGGGAATATAAAAAATGGTGAAAGGGATTAAAGTGGAAAGGAGAGAAAATTAGTGGGAAATATCAATGAGGGTGACAGAACATGAAAGGCTCCTAACTCTGGGAAACGAACAAGGGGTAGTGGAAGGGGAGGTGGGTGGGGGAATGGGGTGACTGGGTGACGGGCACTGAGGAGGGCACTTGACAGGATGAGCACTGGGTGTTATACTGTATGTTGGCAAATTGAACTCCAATAAAAAAATATACCAAAAAAAAAAAAAAAAAAAAAGAAAGCCCATCCAGGGCCACATCCTGACCTGAGAACATGGGTAGTGGTCTCACCCAACTTAAAGTCCCTTTTATTTTTTATGTAGAGTTGACCCTTGAAAAATAGGGGTTTGAACTTTACAGAATGAAGTCTACATTTGTCCACACTGGCAGATGAAATGAGTTTGGTAAGCAATCTGTGTCCATTTCTGAATACTTCCTGCCTAAATGAAAACACAGGTGAAGTGTCACATTGTTAGTTAATCTTCTGGATCAGAAATCCAGAACCTCAAAAGCTAGAGGTTTATGAGTGGTGGCGGAGAAATAAGGCATGGAGGTCAAAGTGCTCAGATATAGTTGCAGTAGACAGCCTTTTCTCTGTCCAGAAGAGTTTCTCTGCATGTTTTGTTTGTCAGCCAGCAGTTAGGAGCATGTAGTCAGTTGTATGCCAAGGGATTATGTGGCTCAGATGCCCCTCAATTTATACCCAGGCCAAGAAATTCTTCCACAGCTTTCGATAAGCTCTTGTTGTATTTTTCATTTCAACTGCTTCACATCTCCTTATAGGGCATGTTAGGGAGTCTTGTGTATTCGTCCCCTGGTCTTACTTGTCTTCTTTTACCGGGATGTTAGAGGGGACATTATATAGCCCTTTGTCCATAGACCCATCCATGTTATATCTAGTAGAAAGTACAGTCAAAAGTCTAGACATTTTTGACATGTACATCATATCCTTTCTTCGTTTTCATTATTTATGCTTTATCTTCCTATTCTTTTCTCACTTTGTGGAGGGAGGGGGTTAGGAGATGTGATATTCTTTGTGGTAATCACATTAGAGACCATAAACATTCAGTACTTTGCACATTCCATTTGCCTAAACTGGAAAATCTAAATCAACAGCAGCAAAAACAACAACAGCAAAAACCATGTCACTTTTGAGCTATATCAAAATATTTTTAGCCATTAGTTTCCTAAATGTCTAAAATAATGTAGATTTACAAGTAGTTTGAAGTAAGCAAATTAATATTTAGTTGTATTTACTGTGTATACGTGACTGTCATTGATTCAGTTAAGGATTTTTTTTATTTTTTATTTTTTATTTTTTTATTTTTTAACTTATTTATGATAGTCACACACACAGAGAAGGATTTTTTTTATTTTTGAATTTATTTCTATGAAAAATCTTTCAAAGTTGTCAACATTACATAATATTTAGTTACAAGTTTAACAAATTTACTTTATTAAAAATAATATGATAGTGTGAAGTTGAGAATGTTCAGTCATGGTGTATCTAAAGATAAATCCGTTTCCCTTCCTGGTCAGTCTGATGGGATTTCTAACTTATAGTGTTTTCCTTGTTATAGCCAAGTGGTCATGGAGAATTTACACATGGGGTCCTGGATTTGTTAGCTTAGAAATACAAAATTCCTCATTGTTTTAAACCAAAAAGGTAGCTATTCTTTAAATAACTACGTTGAATGTGTGGAATGCCTGCCAGAGTTTCTGGGTTTTTGTGTGTGGGGTGTCATTAAAGTAATTGCCCAAATCCCTATCATAAAGATAGAGTTTTGTCTGAGAATCAGGGGGGGAGGGCTTATAATTCTCCTTTTTAACCAACAGTTCCTCTTTGGGCTCAGGCCAGCTTGCAAGGGCTTCCAGGATGTTTGTTACCCCTTGAACAGACGATGTGTCTTTTCTACTTATACTTTGTTTATATAGTTTATAAAATGTTATAAGATTTACCTATAAAAAAATAGATTATAGATAAACCAGAAAGTAGAGATTGCCCAAAAGGAAGTGGCCCAAAATTTATCCACCTAGAAAGATTTCCTGATGCATATGTATGTACTTACACGTATTTCTTTTGACCAAAGTGAGATCATACTAAAAAAAACCCTTTGTGACTTGTTTTAACTCACCGAAGCATGATGTTTCAACTAAGTTTTGTTTACTTTGTAACAACATTCATTTATTCATCAAACAAATATTTAATCAGCATGTACTATGCAGCAAATGTCATGCTAGGTGCTAGAAGACCTTGCTAAAGAAGACATAGCTTTGGCCTGAAACATTTAACACTCAAGGTGGAAGAAATACAATTAGATTGATAAATCCAGCTTAATTCATTACCAGCCCGACTAGGGGTAGAAGATAGGTAGGATGTTTCTTCAAACAAGGGTACGTGTGTTCTAGAGAAGTTTGTGAAGATTTCCCAGGAGGGCTTGGGCAGTCCATTTTAAGGCAATTCACTTTCATCTTCTCAACTCATCTTTGTGCTTTCTCATTCAGTTGGTCTGCCCTAAAGTGTGGTCAAGGTGCAAGGGTGGCGAGTGGTCTCTGATATTCTGCACCTTTCACAGCGGGATCTACTTTCACTTTTCACCCACGGAGTCCTACAGTGTTGCATTGTGCTAGGTGCAGAAACTTCTACGTTTCCCAGCAAAAGTGCAACTGGAAATCTTGGCATTGGCATGGAGAAAGTGAATAATGGTAATGTCTGCTTAAAAGAGTAAGAGTTTCATCTGGGAAAAGTCATCCTAAGCAGCAAACTGACCCTTTAGGAAAAAATTCTTTTACTTTCTAGCATTCCACAGAGGTAACAACTATTCATTATGAGAACCTTATATTTTTATCACAGAGTCAGATAAAGTGATCCATTAAAGAATGTTAAGCATAAAAATGATTACACTAGGATAAACTTCTGCTGATGATGTTGAATGGAATACAGGTCAAAGGTAAAGAGGAATGATTCAGAACTTCCAACTGTTAAAAGAAGTGTTTGTTTATTCTTCAAATGGATGATGATGATCAAATTGTAATCATATTTAGATTGTATTGGATATATTTTAAAGAATAAGGCAATCATATGTGTGAAGTGTCAATATTTATAATACAGGACATTACATTTATAATGACTTAATTTTATAATGAAAAACAGATGTCGTCTTAAAAATGTGTGAGGGCATATGTAGTTTTCCTACATTCTCTTAGGATGTATGTTTTAAAAAGTGTAGCGCAGATGCTACATGAATAGCTTCTGAAAGCAGAAGAAAGGGGTTGAGCTCTGGCTCTGCCAGTACCTAGTTCTGTGACTCAGGCAAGTTCCTTTATCTTTCTGAGCCTCAATTTCCTCATCTGTAAGTGAGTAGATGGTACCTACTCATGAGGTTTCCATGAAATTTGATGTTTAACTGGAATGACTTTGCTTTACCACAGGAAAGTCAAAGAGAATCATGTTATTGTATTTCTTAAACATATGTGAAAAGTTAAATCTGGCTGGCTGCCCAATATCAATTCCTTTTTCTTTTAAAAAGATGAATATTTTTCCTTTTTTGTGGTAGAATGATAGTCTGAAGGGGAGGATTCTTTTTCTTGGGAGTTGTATAAGAATACCAGAAGAAGAATACATACAATTTTGACAGCCTGGGCATGTGTGTTGAACATATACAGGCCATCACTGGGGTCTTCAAATTGCAAGCCCACAATGGCATGAGGTATTTCTACTGTATTCTTGCCAAAAATATGCTCAAGTTCCCTTTGATTTGGTTTTCAGTTATAACCCTTAAATTTTGGGTCCCAAGGTATCCATGTGTGTCATCTGCCCCCAGGAGAAATTCTCCTGTATCTAAACCTGCTGTGCTAGAGATGAGCATTGGACATTGCCACTTGCTGAAGATCGTCTCATTTTTTTTTCTTAGAGAAGGCTTTTGTTCTTCTTTAATTCAACACTACTGTCATCTCTTCCTCCTCAAAGTGTCTAGTTTGATACTCTTCCACAAATCCCCATTCCTCCCAGAAGTTTGAAATTTTCTTCAGGGCTCCAGATTTGGATACAAAAGCTTGGCTATCCCATCTCTAAATGTATGTGCAGAAAGGAGTTACCACCTCAGATCTGAGACTACTATCCTTAGGCCTGTTTGCAAGGTTCATTATTTGACTGGCATTTGATTACTTAGATTTCCAGAGTGTTCCTATCATTCCATAGTTCATAAAAGATGGCTCTGTGTGCTTCATCTGTTTGTGCAAGCAATATGGTGTATGTGGAACACCTGCTTTGCTTCTGAGAGTCTAGAATTTTGGCAGAGCCCTATAGGATGTCCCTGTGACCAGTGTCCAATAAAAATATTGGGCACTGAGTCTTTCATGAGCTCCCCTGGTAGGCAACATGGCACATGCATTGTCAACAATTTGATGCTGGAGGAATTAAGTCCTGTGTAATTCTGCTGGGAGAGAACTCTTGGAAGCTTGTACCTGGTTTTCTTTGGACTTGTCCACATGTGTCTTTTCCCTTTGCTGATTTTGTTATGTATCATTTTGCTTTAATACATATTAGGCATGAAAACAACTGTCTGATGAGTCCTGTGAGACTTCTAGTGAATCGGTAAAGCTGTGTGTGGTCTTAAAGACTCCTTATACATAGAGGAATAGGAAAAATCACCTTTTAATATTTTCTAGAATTTTTAAACCAGTAACAAGAATAAGACCAAGGCAAAATTCACATCTTAATTACAGAAAGTTAAGTGAAATGCCAAGGGTCATTAATCTAAAGGAAGGCTCCCCAAAGGAGATGACCCTTGGTAATCCCTCATTCCTAACGGTTAGTTCTTACAGTGTGGTTAGAACTGTAAATGCAGTTTTTCTGGTTCCCGGAAAAGGGAAACTTTGAGTCCAGGCTTATGTTTTTATAGGGATGACCTCTCTTTTTATGCATTAATAGAATCCTAAGGCCATATCCATGGAATTCTAATTGATCCTGAAATCATACTTTTTGCCATAGAGGCTGTCCAGATGGAAACATAGTGTAAGAATGCTTTTTAAAAATCCTGTCAGCTTTTCTTTTTGATATTGTTGGAGTTCTGTACTGTTTTAAATATTTTGCTGAAAACCTTGTGTGTGTGTGTGTGTGTGTGTGTGTGTGTGTGTGTGTGTCTCAAAGCTTCGGCAATTGGCACAGTTACAGGAATTGAATAAATAAAGAATGAAAAATTATAAAGACAGTTGGGGCATTGTTGAATCTGTGTTGTGTTTTGCTAACAAGTATATTAGACTTATTTTCTTTAAAGATTTTATTTATTTGAGAGAGAGAATGAGCAGAGGCAGAAGCAGGGGCAGGGGCAGGAAAAGCAGATTCCTTGCTGAGCATAGAGCCTGACACGGGGCTTGATCCCAGGATCCTGAGATCATGACCAGGGCCAAAGGCAGATGCTTACTGAGCCACCCAGGCATCCCAAGACTTTTCAAAAATAATGCCAAACAGATCTGAAAGCCTATGGTTGAATATATGGGAAAGTTATCAAATTGCATTTTATTTATTTATTTATTTATTTATTTATTTATTTATTTATTTAATTTATTTATTTAATGTAGGCTCCACTCTGGGCCTACCAAAAAAGAAAAAAAAAAAAAAAAGTCCCCAATGCAGGGCTTGAACTCACAATGTTGAGAACAGGACCTGAGCTGAGATTAAGAGTTGGACACTTAACCAACTGAGCCAGTCCCAGATTGCATTTTATCTCTTAGTCTCAATGGGTAAGCTATTGGCTGCATTTTGATTTTTCACCTGTGCATATTGACATAAAATATATTCAGCTTCAGGCTGGCAAAATGTGGACAAAATAAATAAGTGACAGAGCAACCCATTTTTGCATTTGTGTGTCATTTTGGGAAGCATTGGTTCTCAGGTAATTTTTGAAAAACCTATTATGTGTCTTTCAAAACAACGACTAAAAAGTAAATCAAAGAAATAAGCTTAAACATATATGCTCTGGCACAAAATATTATTATCCGAATATCAGTCATAGGGCTCTGCCAAGGTGATAAAAGGCTCTTGACATTCATAGCCAGTGGCTCAGAAATGACTCCATGTGCAGGACAATTAGCCTGAAGATTAACAACAACAACAACAACAAACCAAAGTGAGATAAGAGTATGATATATTTTAGTTTTTAGAATATACAATATAGTCATACTTAAGACCAATAAATCTCATCATATGTGTTCTACAAAAATCACCATTTTAATCATTGTCATGCCTTTGTATATTATACAAATTTTTGCACTTGAGTCCTTAGCTCTAATAGACTGTCAGGTTTTGTTTTTCTTTAAGGCCAGGTATGAGGTACCTCTCATGCCTTTTGTCATTCTTGCAGATTTAATTTCCTTTCCTTCTTTTCTCTCTCTTTCATTCTCTTTCCCTGCCTCTCTCATTCTTTCTTTCTTTCTGGACATAAGCTAGTTTTAATGTTGGTAATGCCCCATTATTATGATTTTGGCTTTAGATGAGATGACTGGAGCCATTGTTTTGAGGACTGCTAGTTGTTTTATTTTGTTTTGTTTTTTTATTTGAATGTAGCTGACACACTGTATTACACATGGTATATATGTTTCAGGTATACAACATAGGGATTGGACGAGTTTATACACTACGTTGTGCTCCCCACAAGTGTAGCCACCATCTGTCACCATACAAAGCTATTACAATACCATTGACTATATTCCTCGCACTGTGCCTTTTATTCCTGAGACGTATTCATTCTGTAACTGGAAGCCTGTATCTCCCACTCCCCTTTGCCCATTTTGCCCATCCCCCCTCCCCTCTGGCAACCATCAGATTTAGTTTTCTTTTGTTTTTTTTTTTTTTAAGATTTTATTTATTTATTCATGAGAGACACACAGAGAGAGGCAGAGACACAGGCAGAGGGAGAAGCAAGCTCCATTCAAGGAGCCCAATGTGGGACTCAATCCCAGGACCCTGGGATCATGTCCTGAGCCAAACACTCAACCACTGAGCCACCCAGGTGTCCCAGATTTAGTTTTCTTATACAAGCACACACTCTTGTGCTTCCACTATGCATCTAAACTCTAGAAATCTTTTTAGCTGAGGGTCTTTCTTCTACGAAAAAAAAAAAAGGTGAAGCTACTCATGATAACACTTTTCAAAGTATATATCAAAATATTAACTGGGGATCCCTGGGTGGCTCAGCGGTTTAGCGCCTGCCTTTGGCCCAGGGCACAATCTTGGAGTCCCGGGATGGAGTCCCACGTCCAGCTCCTGGCATGGAACCTGCTTCTCCCTCCTCCTGTGTCTCTGCCTCTCTCTCTCTCTCTCTCTCTCTCTCTCTCTCTCTATGTCTATCATGAATAAATGAATAAATAAATAAATAAATAAATAAATAAATAAATAAATAAATCTTTTTAAAAATATATTAACTGATGTTATAGAATTGCTTTTTATACTTTTTTTCTTATTTATTTTTTTGGATTGGTGTACCTCTAGTTGACTTTTCTCTGTTTTAGCCTTTGTTGCTTTGTAAATAACGAAAGGGTCTTGTTTTTGGTTGCTAAATTTAGATTTAAGACAGCACCCTACTAGCCAGTCTTATGGACCTCAGTCACTCTTAGCTGGTGTTTTATTTTTTATGGTCGTTTTATTTGTTTATTCTTAAATATACAGAGGGTAGCCAAAGGCCACCAAAGGTATACAACTGTGGTCTACCATGCAGATTGTTGTCTCTCTTCAGTGGGTATTATGGACTCCCCACAGCACTTCCAGTGTCGCCTCCATCCATCACAGAGAGGATATGAACTGAAGTGACCATGACTCATACGTCACAGCTCTGAGTGTTCTCTTTAGGTGTCTTAACATCTGTGAGAACATTCTTTGTGAAGAGCCATCTACTCTCCTCAGACATTTTTCCAAAGAAGACATACAGATGGCCAACAGACACATGAAAAGGTGCTCAACATCACTCATCATCCAGGAAGTACAAATCAAAAGTACAATGAGATATCACCTCACACCAGTCAGAATGGCTAAATGTAGCAACTTAAGAAACCGCAGGAGTTCGTGAGGATACGGAGAAAGGGAAACCCTCTTATATTGTTGATGGGAATGCAAACTGGTACAGCCACCCTGGAAAACAGTATGGAGATTTCTCAAAAAGTTAAAAATAGAATTACCCTATAATCTAGCAATTGCCCCACTAGATGTTTACCTAAAGGTTACAAAAATACTAATTTGAAGGGATACATGTATCCTGATATATATAGCAGCATTATCTCCAATAGCCAAATTATGGAAACAGTCCAAATGGCCATCAACAGATGAGTGGATAAAGAAGATGTGGTACACACACACACACACACACACACACATGCACACACAGTGGAATATTACTCAGCCATATAAAATGAAATCTTGCCATTTGCAACAATATGGATAGAGCTAGAGAGAGTTACACTTAAGCTGAATAAGTTGGAGAAAGACAAATACTTTATGATTTCACTCATATGTGGAATTTAAGAGATGAAGCAAATAATCATAGGGTGAAAAAAAAAGAGAGGAGAACCAAGAAACAGACTCTTGAGAACAAACTAATTGTTACCAGAGGGAAGCTGGGTTGGGGGATGGGGGAAACAGTGTTAGGGATTGTGGAATGCACTTGTGATGAACACTGGGTGTCATATGGATGTGTTGAATCATTATATTGTACATCTGAAACTAATATTACACTGTAGGTTAACTTCCTGGAACTTAAATAAAAACTGGGGGGGAAAAAGATGCCTTAGCATCTGTGAGGACTCTCCTACTGAAGAGTGATCTCTTCTCCTCAATGTTAACCTTCTGCCTCCATCTTTGTATTGAATATGCAAAGGAAGCTACCTTAGATACTTCCTCTTGAAGTAGGATTAGCTTTTACTGACCTACTTTTACTCCATTCCTTCTAAAATACCCTTCTCTTTTCTAAGTCACCTTCTCATGACCTTGTTGCTCTTCTCACCCCTGCCATTATCTTTATTTTCTGCAAAATTTCTTGAATGAATGCTTTCTACTAATTACCTCCCTTTCCTTACCAACTCATTTTTTCTTTTTTCATTTTTTTCTTATCTGTAAATGTCCTAAGTTTTCTTGTTTAAAGAAAACCTCAGTGATTTTCCCATCACCAAATTCAAAAGCCCTGGCTTTCCAATGATCTGACACTATATTTTGTATTTTATTGAAACTCCTGAAAACTCGTGCTCATTTTTGTCTTTAGTTTAGATTTTTCCTACTGCTTTGGAACTTTAATCATTTTCTTAAGCCTTAGACTCTGCTATGTCCTGTATATACTCACCCCTTGGAGAACTCACTGATAGGCTTGACTTTGAATGCTATCTCTGTGCTGTTTAACTCCTAATAACTGTCTTCAGCTCTGTAACCTGAGAAGCAGGCCTAGAATTTTGCGCAGATAAACACAGGAAAAACATATACTATACTAAGTGACTATAAGGTAAACGTGGACTTTTATATAAATGCTTGTAAGCATGGCAATTTTTAGTGTCTAAGTTTAGACGAATTGAACAGAAGAATTATATCTTAAATTAGAAATCAATTTTTCTGCCAACTTCCTCAGAGAAAGACAAAAGAGACTTTCTTTGTCCTAACAGGTGTGACATGCCCTTTCAGATTGTGTTTACCTGAGTGACAACTGAAATTGAGCACCCTGCTTTAATTTGAATCAGCCATTTCTAAATAATAATGAAAAATCTTCAAGGTCAACTTGAATTAGTCCCAGAACTGGGTAAGGATAACCCAGAGAGGAGTAGTTCAATTATTTTTTATTTTTTAAATTTTTTTTATTTTTATTTTTTTAATAAAATAATTTTTATTGGTGTTCAATTTACCAACATACAGAATAACACCCAGTGCTCATCCCGTCAAAAATCCCCCTCAGTGCCCATCACCCACTCGCCCCCACCCCCCACCCTCCTCCCCTTGCACCACCCCTAGTTCATTTCCCAGAGTTAGGAGTCTTCATGTTCTGTCTCCCTTTCTGATATTACCCACACATTTCTTCTCCCTTCCCTTATATTCGCTTTCACTATTATTTATATTCCCCAAATGAATGAGAACATACACTGTTTGTCCTTCTCTGATTGACTGACTTCACTCAGCATAATACCCTCCAGTTCCATCCACATTGAAGCAAATGGTGGGTATTTGTCGTTTCTAACGGCTGAGTAATATTCCATTGTATACATAAACCACATCTTCTTTATCCATTCATCTTTCGATGGACACCGAGGCTCCTTCCACAGTGTGGCTATTGTGGACATTGCTGCTAGAAACATCGGGGTGCAGGTGTCCCGGCGATTCATTGCATCTGTATCTTTGGGGTAAATCCCCAGCAGTGCAATTGCTGGGTCATAGGGCAGGTCTATTTTTAACTCTCTGAGGAACCTCCACACAGTTTTCCAGAGTGGCTGCACCAGTTCACATTCCCACCAAAAGTGTAAGAGGGTTCCCTTTTCTCCGCATCCTCTCCAACATTTGTGGTTTCCTGCCTTGTTAATTTTCCCCATTCTCCCTGGTGTGAGGTGGTATCTCGTTGTGGTTTTGATTTGTATTTCACTGATGGCAAGTGATGCGGAGCATTTTCTCATGTGCATGTTGGCCATGTCTAGGTCTTCCTCTGTGAGATTTCTCTTCATGTCTTTTGCCCATTTCATGATTGGATTGTTTCTTTCTTTGGTGTTTTGAGTTTAAGAAGTTCTTTATAGGGATCCCTGGGTGGCGCAGCGGTTTGGCACCTGCCTTTGGCTCAGGGCACGATCCTGGAGACCCGGGATCGAATCCCACGTCGGGCTCCCGGTGCATGGAGCCTGCTTCTCTCTCTGCCTGTGTCTCTGCCTCTCTCTCTCTCTCTCTCTGAGTGTGGCTATCGTAAATAAATAAATTTAAAAAAAAAAAGAAGTTCTTTATAGATCTTGGGTACTAGCCCTTTATCTGATATGTCATTTGCAAATATCTCCTCCCATTCTGTAGGTTGTCTTTAGTTTTGTTGACTGTATCCTTTGCTGTGCAAAAGCTTCTTATCTTGATTAAGTCCCAATAGTTCATTTTTGCTTTTGTTTCTTTTGCCTTCGTGGATGTATCTTGCAAGAAGTTACTGTGGCCAAGTTCAAAAAGGGTGTTGCCTGTGTTCTCCTCTAGGATTTTGATGGAATCTTGTCTCACATTTAGATCTTTCATCCATTTTGAGTTTATCTTTGTGTATGGTGCAAGAGAGTGGTCTAGTTTCATTCTTCTGCATGTGGACGTCCAATTTTCCCAGCACCATTTATTGAAGAGACTGTCTTTCTTCCAGTGGATAGTCTTTCCTCCTTTATCAAATCTTAGTTGACCATAAAGTTCAGGGTCCACTTCTGGGTTCTCTATTCTGTTCCATTGATCTATGTGTCTGTTTTTGTGCCAGTACCACACTGTCTTGATGACCACAGCTTTGTAGTACAACCTGAATTCTGGCATTGTGATGCCCCCAGATATGGTTTTCTTTTTTAAAATTCCCCTGGCTATTCGGGGTCTTTTCTGATTCCACACAAATCTTAAAATAATTTGTTCTAACTCTCTGAAGAAAGTGGTATTTGATATTTTGATAGGGATTTTGGTATTTTGATAAGGATTGCATTAAATGTGTAAATTGCCCTGGGTAACATTGACATTTTCACAATATTAATTCTGCCAATCCATGAGCATGGAATATTTTTCCATCTCTTTGTGTCTTCCTCAATTTCTTTCAGAAGTGTTCTATAGTTTTTAGGGTATAGATCCTTTACCTCTTTGGTTAGGTTTATTCCTAGGTATTTTATGCTTTTGGGTGCAATTGTAAATGGGATTGACTCCTTAATTTCTCTTTCTTCAGTCTCATTGTTAGTGTATAGAAATGCCATTGATTTCTGGCCATTGATTTTGTATCCTGCCACGCTACCGAATTGCTGTATGAGTTCTAGCAATCTTGGGGTGGAGGCTTTTGGGTTTTCTATGTAGAGTATCATGTCATCGGCGAAGAGGGAGAGTTTGACTTCTTCTTTGCCAATTTGAATGCCTTTAATGTCTTTTTGTTGTCTGATTGCTGAGGCTAGGACTTCCAATACTATGTTGAATAGCAGTGGTGAGAGTGGACATCCCTGTCTCATTCCTGATCGTAGGGTAAAGGCTCCCAGTGCTTCCCCATTGAGAATGATATTTGCTGTGGGCTTTTCATAGATGGCTTTTAAGATGTCGAGGAATGTTCCCTCTATCCCTACACTCTGAAGAGTTTTGATCAGGAATGGATGCTGTATTTCGTCAAATGCTTTCTCTGCATCTAATGAGAGGATCCTATGGTTCTTGGTCTTTCTCTTGCTGATATGATGAATCACATTGATTGTTTTACGAGTGTTGAACCAGCCTTGTGTCCTGGGGATAAATCCTACTTGGTCATGGTGAATAATTTTCTTAATGTGTTGTTGGATCCTATTGGCTAGTACCTTGTTGAGAATTTTTGCATCCATGTTCATCAGGGATATTGGTCTGTAATTCTCCTTTTTGGTGGGGTCTTTGTCTGGTTTTGGAATTAAGGTGATGCTGGCCTCATAGAACGAATTTGGAAGTACTCCATCTCTTTCTCTCTTTCCAAACAGCTTTAGTAGTATAGGTATGATTTCTTCTTTAAACGTTTGATAGAATTCCCCTGGGAAGCCATCTGGCCCTGGACTCTTGGGAGGTTTTTGATGACTGCTTCATTTTCCTCCCTGGTTATTGGTCTGTTCAGGTTTTCTATTTCTTCCTGTTCCAGTTTGGTAGTTTGTGGCTTTCCAGGAATGCGTCCATTTCTTCTAGATTGCCTAATTTATTGGCGTATAGCTGTTCATAATATGTTTTTAAAATCGTTTGTATTTCCTTGGTGTTGGTGGTGATCTCTCCTTTCTCATTCATGATTTTATTAATTTGAGTCTCCTCTCTCTTCTTTTTAATAAGGTTGGCTAATGGTTTATCTATCTTATTAATTCTTTCAAAGAACCAACTCCTGGTTCTGTTGATCTGTTCCACAGTTCTTCTGGTCTCGATTTCATTGAGTTCTGCTCGAATTTTAATTAACTCTCTTCTTCTGCTGGGTGTGGGGTCCATCTGCTGTTTTTTCTCTAGCTCCTTTATGTGTAAGGTTAGCTTTTGTATTTGAGTTCTTTCCAGTTTTTGAATGGATGCTTGTATTGCGATGTATTTCCCCCTTAGGACTGCTTTTGCAGCATTCCACAGATTTTGAACGGTTGTATCTTCATTCTCATTAGTTTCCATGAATCTTTTTAATTCTTCCCTAATTTCCTGGTTGACCCTTTCATCTTTTAGCAGGATGGTCCTTAACCTCCATGTGTTTGAGGTCCTTCCAAACTTCTTGTTGTAATTTAGTTCTAATTTCAAGGCATTATGGTCTGAGAATATGCAGGGGATGATCCCAATCTTTTGGTATCGGTTCAGACCTGATTTGTGACACCATATGTGGTCTATTCTGGAGAAAGTTCCATGTGCACTTGAGAAGAATGTGTATTCAGTTGAGTTTGGATGTAACGTTCTGTAGATATCGTGAAATCCATCTGGTCCAGTGTATCATTTAAAGCTCTCGTTTCTTTGGAGATGTTGTGCTTAGAAGACCTATCGAGGGTAGAAAGAGCTAGAATGAAGTCACCAAGTATAAGTGTATTATTATCTAAGTATTTCTTTACTTCTGGTTATTAATTGGTTTAAATATTTGGCAGCTCCCACAGTCGGGGCATATATATTGAGGATTGTTAAGTCCTCTTGTTGTATAGATCCTTTAAGTATGAGATAGTGTCCCTCTTCATCTCTCACTACAGTCTTCAGGGTAAATTTTAGTTTATCTGATATAAGGATGGCTACCCCTGCTTTCTTTTGAGGGCCATTTGAATGGTAAATGGTTCTCCAACTTTTTATTTTCAGGTTGTAGGTGTCCTTCTGTCTAAAATGAGTCTCTTGTAGACAGCAAATAGATGGGTCCTGCTTTTTTATCCAGTCTGAAACCCTGCGCCTTTTGATAGGGTCATTAAGCCCGTTCACGTTCAGAGTTACTATTGACAGATATGAGTTTAGTGTCATCATGATATCTATTCAGTCCTTGTTTTTGTGGATTGTTCCACTGAACTTCTTCTTAAAGGGGAATTTTAAGAGTCTCCCTTAAAATTTCTTGCAGAGCTGGTTTGGAGGTCACATATTCTTTCAGTTGCTGCCTGTCTTGGAAGCTCTTTATCTCTCCTTCCATTTTGAATGAGAGCCTTGCTGGATAAAGTATTCTTGGTTGCATGTTCTTCTCATTTAGGACCCTGAATATATCCTGCCAGCCCTTTCTGGCCTGCCAGGTCTCTGTGGAGAGGTCTGCTGTTACCCTAATATTCCTCCCCATAAAAGTCAGGGATTTCTTGTCTCTTGCTGCTTTAAGGATCTTCTCTTTATCTTTGGAATTTGCAAGCTTCACTATTAAATGTCGAGGTGTTGAATGGCTTTTATTGATTTTAGGGGGGGGATCTCTCTATTTCCTGGATCTGAATGCCTGTTTCCCTTCCCAGATTAGGAAAGTTTTCAGCTAGGATTTGTTCAAATATATTCTGGCCATCTGTCCCTTTCGGCACCCTCGGGAACCCCAATTAAACGTAGGTTTTTCTTCCTTAGGCCGTCGTTTATTTCTCTTAATCTGTCTTCATGGTCTTTTAATTGTCTATCTCTTTTTTCCTCAGTTTCCCTCTTTGCCATCAACTTGTCTTCTATGTCACTTACTTGTTCTTCCACCTCGTTAACCCTCGTCGTTAGGACTTCTAGTTTGGATTGTATCTCATTCGATTGATTTTTAATTTCTGCCTGATTGGATCTAAATTCTGCAGTCATGAAGTCTCTTGAGTCCTTTATGCTTTTCTCTAGAGCCACCAGTAGCTGTATAATAGTGCTTCTGAATTGGCTTCCTGACATTGAATTGTAATCCAGATTTTGTAACTCCGTGGGAGAGAGGACTGTTTCTGATTCTTTCTTTTGAGGTGAGGTTTCCTTCTAGTCATTTTGCTCAGTGCAGAGTGGCCAAAAACAAGTTGTATTGGGAAAAGGAGAAAAAGAGAGAAAGATAAAGGAAGAAAAGAGAAAAAGAAAAAAGAAAAAAGAAAAAAGGAAGAAAAAAAAGGAAAAAAGAGAGGAAAAAGAGAAAGAAAAAGAAAGAAAGGTGAAAAAAAAGTGTGGGGGAAGCAATCAGAAATCAAAAAGAAAAAAAGAACACGGGGGAGTATCCTCTGATTCTGTATACTTTAAGTCCTTTGACTTCCCCTGGAACAGGTCCGTCCAGCTGGTCTTCTGGGGGAGGAGCCTGTTGTGCTGATTTTCAGGTGTTAGCACTTGGGGGAGCTGCTCTGCCCTGCCTGGTGCAGGGCTCAGTGGGGGTTGTTTACCCCGTGAGGCCCCAGGAGGAACAGCCCCAGTGGCGGGGCCAGCCCCGGAGCCCTGGAGTCAGTCCCCGCAGTAGCTCCGGAGCTCTCGGTCTGCAGGGCCTGGAGGCTCTGGGCGGGGCCGCTGATCTGCTCAGCTGGGGCAGGAGCGTCCTCGCTGTCCTGGGCCCTCCCGGCCTCTGCCTGTCCCGGGGGAGGCCGGATCCTGGGCTGTGTCCCGGCGCCCTGTGCTCCGGGGCCTGCGCTGTTGGATTCGCGCTCCCGCCCCGCAGCCCCCTCCGCGGAGCCGCCCCCGAGCCTTCCGAACTGCTCCGCCCCGCAGCCCCCTCCGCACGGAGCCTCTTCCTCTCTCAATTATTTTTTAAGGCATTTTTTAAACTTCCATGTAAGAAATCAGATTTCAAAATAAATTTTTAAGTGACATTTGTCTCAGAAGATGTAATGTTTATATCATGTGGCAAGTGAAAAAATGCAACAAATGGCAATAATGTTCACTCCACCTTGAAAACCCAGGGTTTTAAACTTTATTCATTTTATCTTAGGCCTTGTCAGTTTTTTAGATGTATCCTGCTCATTTTTCTTTAGTCTGAGAATTTATATATCCTAAGCAATTGTTTCCTCATGAGGTTTCTGACTTTAAAATGTGAGGTTATTTTCATGTAACTTGTTTGTTTGTTTGTTTGTTTGTTTTCTGTGAAAATTCTTTGTGGTCTGGATTTTGGGATTTTTTTTTCTTCAGAATGGTACTACATTTACTTCTGCCAAACACATCAGGGAGAGTGCCAGGTTTCTACTACAGTGTTAAGTTTTCTGCACCTCTAAGGGACTGTATGTTTGGATTCTAAACCTATGTTTCCCACCAAAGCCTTACTTTTCTTAACCCAGAGAAAAGCTCTTCTCTTCCTTGGTTTGCTTGGGTGCCATTCTTCTGGTGTCCCCAATCCCCTCTCCTTGCCTCCCCCCCCCCCCCCCCCCCCCCCCCCCGCCCTTCTTGGTGGTAATGGTACCTGGCTTGTCCTGGCTTCCAGCCATGATAGTGTTGCAGCCTTCCTCTTCATGTCCTCATCTCTTCACCTGTTCTGCGTGGATGTTTTAACATTAGCCCTCAGACCACTGAGTTTTATCTCTGTCTCTACCCTGGCAATGGAGAATCTCCTTGAGTATTTTGGTAAAGGGACTGTCAGGGAGAAGTCCTGTATTGCATGCTAGATTTATTTTACTCTTTGAAACATTAAGAATAAATACCAGATGTCTTAACCACACGGAAGAGATGACCATTCTTTTGATCCCAACCAGAGTAGGATCTCAATGGCTGCAAAAATTTTATATCTGGGCAGTAAGATAATAAAGCATGGGATACTTTTTCACATATTTTTCTGACTTCGTATTTCCTTTGTTATTTCTGGGAGTGCAGTTAATATTCTAAGGGTTTAGAGGATTCCTGTGTAGCTCAGTGGTTTAGCACCTCCCTTTGGCCCAGGGCATGATCCTGGAGTCCCACATCAGTCCCACATTGGGCTCCCTGCATGGGGCCTGCTTCTCCCTCTGCCTGTGTCTCTGCCTCTCTCTCATCTCTCTCTCTCTCTCTCCCTCCGTGTCTCCTCATGAATAAATAAATAAAATATTTAAAAAACTTTAAAAAATATTCTAAGGGTTCAAAATATGAGTTATGTTATTAGTAGTTAAAAGCCAGAAACATACTAAGGAGAACTCTGTAGGAACAGAATTACACTTTGAAAAACCAGGATCACTTAGGGAAAGTATGGGGTGACAAACTTAGGGCTTTTGTTCATGAGCAGCATTATGGTATTTTTGTTGAAGTCCTTGGCTCAGATGACAGCATTGAATTCTGGCCCCATATTTTATAAATCTTGTGACTGTGGGTAATTTAACTTTATGCTTCAGCGACTCATCTGTAAAATGGGGATTGCAATATGACCCACCCAAGAGTGGTTGTGAGATTTAAGGGAAATTAATGCAGATATAAAGCAGGCAATGCAGTATTAGCTAGTACCATGGTGACAATAAAGTAGATAATGATTTTTCTAAAGCAGGAGTCATAAATCTAAAGGCATTTAAGTTTAAATACTTTTAAAACACAGTGGAGGTAAACCAGGCACTTCTGTGAAACTTGTATTAGTTAATGTTTATGACCTAACTAGTTTATGACCTCTGTTAGGATAAACACACAAAATTAATAGGGAGCCATTATAGGGGATGATTGTTCAATTAAAACCAAATAAAACAAAACCCAGCACATTTAGGAATAGTGGTACCCTTACAGTAGCATGTCTTATCAATCAATAGAAATTTCTTGAGTATTGAATATATATCTAATATTAGTTTGGGATAATTATTCACTTGACGGAGTGTAATCAAAGTGGTCAGTTTACTTTCTCATGTGGGTTATGTACTCCTTTTTGGAGCTCCAAATTGCCTGTGGCCAACATGTCACTTGGAGGTTTGTCCATAGCTCTTTCGATGTATTGGAGAAAGACAATTAAAAAACTAAATCTTCTCCCACCCCAGGAATCTTTTCCACAGAGGTAGTAGGAAAAGAAAATACTTTTATTACCAAGTGAGCATTAGACTAGAATGCGAGACCATTGCAGGCAATCCATAACAGATTATAGAAGATGGAGAGAAATCTTTCTACTCCTTATGCCAAGCCAAGCAGAGATGGCCTATCCCACATGCACATTTGCAACGTAAGAAGACTTGACAGCACCATTTCCAACAGATACTTCATCCTTTCTTCACCTGTTAATGGAGGTGACCACTGTGTGAGCTAATTAGCTTTATCTAGAGAGAAACCAGACTTCTCATATCTCTATTACAGGAGATAGTTTTTGCAACTGGAGCAAGGCATCTACCAAATGAGACTCCTATGCTCTAAGCTCTAACAGGCACTGGGATATAGGGGTGCTCTCTGCTGATGTTTGCATTCAAAGCGATAGCTCCCAGGTTCTTTGAGAAAAATATTCCAGGTCAGAAAACTGACAAAATGCCTATCTGGTTTTCAAAGAGATTTGTATACATTTCAAAGAGAGAGCAAGTACTTACAATGGCAAGTTTTCTTAGTTATGCTCAGAGAAAAAGAGGGGAAGGGAACTTTTCTTATTTGCAATAGGAAATATTAATTCTTTTGTTTTTTTGTTTGTACCCACACGCCGGACATGCATCACTGGAACAATGTTGATCCCCATTTACAGCTGAATTGCTGAAGTATGGATAAGTTAATTACCTAATTAACAGTTGATGGTTAAAATTAAGGTTATATATATGTTTTTTAATTGGCAGAGGTGGGAAGATCTGATTTAATTTTTTCTTTCTTGCATTGTTAAAATATGGTACTTACTTCATGGTATGTCTTGGAAAGAAATGAGGAAATTCCAGATTACCTTTCATATTATTTAAGATTGTTCTTTTATTACAAAAACCTTGGGGAGCAACTCTTGCCTGTTTTAATTTAAAGAGAATTGCTCATTAATTCTTTCAGTATGCAGACCATTTACTGTGTTAAATCAGCCTGATGTTAGAAATGTTTAATTGTAACCAGAATCAGATCAGTAATATTTTATCCTATTAAAAGTTTCTCAAATGTCCTCACCAACTGTGAATTTTAAATCAACTAAATGATCTGAAAGAAAGAAAATACAGGGGGAGTAAATCCTGTGAAGAATGCCCATTTATGTGAAGGGAGGTTGAGGTGGGGAGCAGTGGGGGGTGATTGGGAGGATGCTGGGGACCTGAAGACTTGGCATCCTTTTGCCCTCATTTCTTATTTCTGTTTTAGAAGATAATCTGGTTTTAGTTCTGCTAAGATGGGATGAGGTTGTTGAGTTCAGTGACTGATTTATGTAATCAAGGTCCAAATGGACTCTCTGATTACTTTCTTTTTTTAAGTCTGACATTTTATTACATGGGCAGTAACCTTGGCCTGTGTGCTGTTTTAGTTCAGGGTCTTATCTCACAGAAACCTTCACTCTGGACAAAGTGAAAACATTTGTTTGGAATAAACAGTTTTCACTCCTGCTCCAGCTTTTTTTTTAAATATAGCTTTATGACATTTTTAAGGCATGATTCTTTACAGACATCAGGCAGTTCAATTTGAAAGTGGCTTTAGTGACCCACAGATATGTTTTGCATCATTGCTGAGCTTGGGATATGGGCAATTTCCTAGCTTAGCAGATAGTCTTGCATCTGGATTTAAGTTTGATCAGTGACTTGGGAACCCTACACCTGTTTTTATAGCTTAAAACATTTGATAACCTTTTAAAGAATGTCTTTTCAAAAAAAAAAGGTAATGATTAGTGTCTCAAAAGTAAACTGAAGGCTAAAGGCTTATAGTATGCTTTATTCAATCTAGTTTAGAAGTGTGTTGGAGAACATAATTATTCATCTCTTGGCCTAGTGAACAGCAGCAGCTTTATTAGTGTTCAAGCTGGAATGAAACATGAAGCTTAGATCCAAAAACAAAACATGATTCCTACTGCTTTTCCCCCCCTCACACCCAAGTCTAGATCTTGGGACTTGCTTGTGTGGCAAGCTGGTTCTATTCCATGTGAAGGAACAAACGAGGGGTGGAATAAAAATTTTTGCTCTCTTTTTTCTTCTGTGGAGGTTGAAGGGGAGGTGGGAGCATGGAAGACCTAGCCATTAGTAGAAGCCTAAGTAGTGGGGAAGTCAAAGGTGTTCCTCAATCTAAGGACATTTATTGAAGGCACATAGCTTGTAGGGGAGATAGAACTCATAATCCTAAACTTTTGGCATTTTCAGGGTTTATATGATAGATTTCCTTTCTTTTTGAAAAATATTCTATCAAATTTAGGTTGAATGAGAATTGGGTTAGGATTTCAATAATCATTTTACCTGTTCCCCAGTCTTTTTTTTTTTTTTTCTGGTCACCCTTAGTAATTGCCCTTCAATTCATCCCTAAATCAAAACCATGTCTTTTTTCTTGCTGATCTCTGTGCAAGGGACAGAAACTTCTTATGTTTTACTCTTTTGTGTACAGAATCTATTTGAAGGAGTAATATATTTCGAAGAAAAAAAATGACCCCTATGTGTATCTTTCATGGTTGTTTAATACGAAAAATAAAGTGTTTAAAATCCTTTGTTCAGGAAACAGCAGTGGTCAAGCTATGAAGCAAAGAAGTGTTTGTTTTCAACTCTGTTGTAGACATGGTAACTAGTGCTTGTAGTCCCTGTTTTATTCCTATGTTAAAAAAAAATGCCCGTTGCCCAATTCTAGGTGATGTAGAGGACTTCAAGATTGGGGCTTTGGGACATGGGAAAGAGAGAGACCAAGGGAGACCAAGAGAGATAGGAAGCTAGCTAATTCAAGATGATTAACTATGAAACACTCACTTTTCCCTTTGAAGAGAATAAATAGTTCATTCTTCCATCTAGCTGTATATTTGTTCTGTAAATCTTACACTACACTTAGACGGTTTGTAGAAACAATGAATGAGTCAGCTAGCCGCCCAGTATAAACTCTAGGATTTGAAAATTGTTCTCCTTCTGCTTTCTTGAGCAACCTGAGGCTAATATGTGAATTTTTTTCTAAGGTTTTTCTCCTATAACAATGCCTGTACCCTTTGCAGAAATAATTTACTAGGAGAATTACAAATTTACACCTTATTTTAAGTAAGTTTATTATAATGTCCTGAGAATTTATTTTGATGAGATGAAGGTAGAAAAAATTTGAAGTCACTGGATATCTAGAAAGGAGGTGATAATGGCTTGGTTTGTAGGGTAAAAACTAAAACAACTAGGACTAAAAACAAGCTTGAGCCTTACTGTTTTTGCAGAGGACTATTTTTCCCCTTACAACTTTTTTTTTTTTTTTTTTATAATTTTTTTAAAAGATTTGTAAAATTTATTCAAGAGAGAGAGAGAGAGAGGAAAGAAAGAAGAAGAAAGAAGAGAATGAAAGAAAGAAAGAAAGAAAGAAGAAAAGAAAGAAAAAGAAGAAAAAGAAACGAAGAAAGAAAGAAACGAAAAAGAAAGAACGAGAGAGAGAAATAGAGAGAGAGGCAGAGAACAGGCAGAGGGAGAAGCAGGCTCCATGCAGGGAGCCTGATGTGGGACTTGGTTCCGGGTCTCCAGGAACACACCCCTGGCCAAAGGTGGCGCTCTAAACCACTGAGCCATCGGGGCGGCCCCTCCCCTCACAACTTTAACATATACCAAGCACTTAGCCATGTCAGTATGACTTTTGATGCTGATAAAACTTAAGAATTAAGTAATAAACTTATTTCGTAAGATCAGAATTGTAAAACTAGAACAAACCTAGTATTTTGTTTTAGTTTTATAAACATTCCCTTACAAGTCTTATGATGTCATTAATATTATTTATTGCTTAAAAATTCATTTGACTAAATCTTGCTTGAACAGGTTATCAGAATGAGTATCTAACTTCATTTATATGGTTATGTACTCTAGGCCTTTCTCTCATATGGCTGATGAGAAAAAGGTTCCTCAGACTATTGCATTATTACCTGAATGTCAGTGCCTCAACTCATTTTGTCTACATTAAACTGTATACCCCCTCCAATCCCGTTACTCCCATGTTTTCAGTCTTTATAAAGAGCTGTGCAGTCTTGCTGTTCATCCTAGCTATCCATCTGGCTAGCCTCTTTCCTTTTACCCCCTTTATCAGATTCATAATTTAACAGATCCTATCAACTCTATATTTTATATATTTTTTAATATATACTTTAATAAATTACAAAAATGAATGATTTTTTTCTTAAAGAATTAAACCATATTCAGTGTGTAAAACAAACAGTTAAAGTTTCTGGCTTGCCCTTTGTACTCTTAGATTTTTTTTTTCTCAAAAGTTTTATTTATTTATTTGAGAGAGAGAGAGGGTGAGCAAGAGAGAGCATAAGTGGGGGGGAGGGGCAGGGGGAGAGTGAGAAGCAGGCTCTCCACTAAGCTGGGAGCCCGACTTGGGAGCTTGATCCCAGGACTCTGGGATCATGACCTGAGCCAAAGGCAGATGCCTAACCGACTGAGCCACCCAGGTGCCCCTGTACCTCCCTTATATTCCAAGGCTTGATGCAAAATGTGTCTTGGAACTGTGTGCCTCAGGACAGGAAGCCTAGCTGTCTGTGCCCAGTTTGGGCTGAAGTGAGGCCTGGTCACCTTGCACACATGACCTATGTGGAAACAGCCTGTGTGAAAGCTTGTGTGGAGATGGCCAAGACAGCAGTAGACCTAGGAGAAAGTATGGCTAAGGTGTGCACAAGAGATGTCTGATACCATATCCTTATAGAATATATTTATATTCTGTATATATACAGTCATGCATTGTTTTTAAACAATAGGTCACATACTTTGACCTACATCTAACAAAAATAACAAAATTTGGCTGGAGACTTTTCATGTCAGCAATTAAAGAACTACCTCATTTTTTCTCTCCCCCAGCTTTATTGAGATATTGACATATAACAT
The DNA here is from genome assembly GCF_011100685.1 of Canis lupus familiaris. Lineage (NCBI taxonomy): Eukaryota > Metazoa > Chordata > Mammalia > Carnivora > Canidae > Canis > Canis lupus. Next base: position 939,375 of record NC_049232.1, on the reverse strand, counting down.
TGAGTTTAAGGCATACAAAGTGTTGATTTGAAACATTTAGGTACTAAATGATTACCATCATTGTGTTTTTAATCACATCACAAAATTACCATTTCTTTTTTGTGATGAGAACATTTAATATCTACTCAATTAGCAACTTTCAAATATACAGTACAGTATTATTAGCTCAGTATTATTATCACCATAGTATACAGTAGATTCTTAGAGCTTATTCATCTTATAACTGGAAGTTTGTATCCTTTGACCAGTGTCTTTCCATTTCTTCCACACTCTAGCCCCTGGTAACCACTACTTACTCTGTCTTTCTGACTTACTGTCTCATTCTTTTTAACATTTTTTTGTTTTTCTCTCTGAGAAAGAATCCATTGTGTTGATATATCACAGTGATGATTAAATCATATTTTCTATAGATATATAATTGTTTTTAATTTTTTTGTTACTGTAAACACTGATATTATAAGCATCCTAAAACATGTATCTTTGCCTCTGTGTTATTTATGTAGATTTTCTCTTTAATGTCTATCATTATATTTTAGAGTTGTTTTTTCATGATGCCTTTTATCTTCTTAGAATCTTTTCTATGGGGGATCCCTGGGCGGCTCAGTGGTTTGGTGCCTGCCTTCGGCTCAGGGTGTAGTCCTGGAGTCCTGGGATCGAGTCCCACATCCAGCTCCCTGCATGGAGCCTGCTTCTCCCTCTGTCTGTGTCTCTGCCTCTATCTCTCTCAATCTGTCTCTCATGAATAAATAAATAAAATATATTTTAAAAAAGAATCTTTTTTATGTATTATAGTGACTTTTGATGCTTTTAGATATGGTATCTAATGCTTTTGGATTTGGTGTTATGATTTCTAATTATTTCTAAAATAGAAGGGTAGATTTTTTTGTGAGGTATATTTACCTTATATATGGCTAACTCACTAAATTGTTACTAAGTAGAATACTTGATTGACCTCAGTTTTTAGGTAGAAAATTACATTTTATGCAAGTGAAACATATTGAATTTATTTGTGCCCAATTTTGAAGCTTCTTATTTTTTTTCCTAGTCTTGTCATACTAGTCTTCTGAAACAATTTTGAATCATACTAATGACAGCATGTGTATTTTTCCTGTTTATACTTTTATGATAATGCCTAAATATATGACTACAAACTGTTTCTTCTTTCCAATCATTAATGAAATGATCCATTTCCCTGGTCCCTACTTGTGCTGGATATTTCAACCTTTCACATTCTTGTCAGTTTCATAAATAAAAAGCAATATTACATTATTGTTTTAATTGGTATTTCTCTTATCATGCATAAGATTGAGTATGTTTTTACATGTTTATTGACTTATGTATGTCTGTAAATTATCTACTCATATTCTTTTGGTTTGTTTATAAATTAGATTTGTGGAAGTTCCTTATATGGAAGTTTTTTATTTGCTTAGCAGATGTTGCAAATATTTTCTTCAAGGGTATCAGTTTAGAGCAGACAAAATATTCTAGCTAGCTGAAGATGGAAAGGAATTAATTCACTTCTTTAGTTTCTGGGAGTACCAGCAAACCATCTTTAGTGAAGGCCACACAATCAGAAATGATACAGCTAAGAGAAATGCCCAGCTTCCTCTTAGCCCAGTCTTGTAGAAGTCCCACTGTTGTGTCTACCTGTTGCTTAATCTCAGCAAAGCCAGGACCCAGTATCAGAGCACCAACTACAGATTATGTAGAGCATCAAATGCCTTCATAACGTTTGTTGCTAAAAGAGCTAGCAGCTTCATGATCTTTAAATCTGCCTTCCATGTGTCCTGTTGGTGTATGTTTGATGGAAACTAGTCAGAAATCTACATGCTAGAAGAAAAGAATGCTGGGAAATACAGATTTTAGATTCAACCTGGCAAAGATGAGGGTCATCAATACAGAGAACTGTCAAAATGGAGGATGTTTAAAGGTCTTTGGGCAGCCACGAATGATAATTTCCATCACACCTAGCCTTTCATTTTGTGCAAAGCTCTGTTTTTGTTTGTTTTTAATCATACAGAAGTTTCAACCATTTTGATATTTATGGTTTATTTTTTCAATACAGATTTATTAAGAGCCAATTATGTGCCAATCAGTGTGCTTTTTAGTGGAGATAAAATGGCGATCCTGACTTCCTAGAGTTTTGAGTCTGGTAGGGGAGACATACAATTAATTATCACAGAAAAAAATTTAGCATTGCAAAAGTGGTTGTTTAGATGAAGGGAGGGAGTGGTGGAGCATGTTCTAGGGTTAATTGACCCATGGAGATAGGTAGGCTGAGAGTTTTCTAATGAAGTCGTACTTGGTGTAAGATTTGAAAGATGATTGGGAGTTGACTTAGAAAGGTGCTGAAAGGGTGTGTTAGGCAGAGCAGATAACATTTTTAAAGCTGAGAGGCAGGAGGACCCTTGGCAAGTATGAGGATTTGAAATAACATGGTTGTGATGAGTTCTAGAGAATGAGGGAAAAAGTGGTTCTGAATGATGCCGGAAAGGTAGACAGTGGCCAAAATAGGCTTTCTGATCTTCATTTTAAGAACATTAGGAAGCCACAGCCTCTGGCTTTAGTGTGGAAAATAATTTGAAAGATTTAAGGTTACTTTGGTCAGACAAATTAGAGGAGGCACTTGTAGTTGAGGCACTTGTAGTTGTTCAGGGAACAGGTACCCAGAGCTCAGAGGAGATTTTGACAAATGTTGGCTGAATGAATGAAATGCCTGAATGCCAAACTTAATCCTGATGTGGCTTTTTCAGTAGTAATAAAGCAAAAATAAAGTGGTCTGGAAAACATTCCATGAAATTTGATGAGGAAATCCAACATAGAGAATAAAAAAGCAATTTGTTATAGATTAGCAAGGCACAAGATCAAAAATATTTCTATTAAGTGAAAATACCCAGTTACAACAAAGAGCATCTATGCAACACGTAATTATTATGTTTAGTTCAGGCTATTCATTTTGATAATTTAACGTGTTCATTGACTGGCTAATGAGATTTACCAGTAATAACATGTAAGCAGTTTAGTAGAAATCTATTAATTTAGATCACCAGGTTATGTAGTAGTTTCCTTAAGGAAATGCTCCATGCCTACCAAATATATAGTTAATTGTGCTGGTTAATAAGGTCATTTGTATAAAGGCAATAATCTGTCAGGCTTTGACTTTACTTGTTAATGAACTCTTGCTGAATATATTAAAAGATTTGGAATTTCTTAGAAACAGCAGTTCTTTAATTGAGAGTCATAACCTGCTTGAGGTTTCAGAGGGGGCTTAAGTATGCGAAGAGGCTGATTTGAAAGACTAGAATGTACTTTTACAATGTTTTGAATTCTGGTATGGCAGGACCTATGGGGATTCACTAAGATGATCTAGTGAGGAGGATAAATGGGCAGGGAAGCACAGGGAAAGTCATTTGATGGACAAAAAGTAAAGTGAGGAAGTCAGTGCCTAGCACAGTGGATGTGATAGGGGCCTCAACTCTTGCCTCCACGTGGGGTTAGCTTTAGTATGAGGGTTGCATTCAGAAGGAGAGGATTGAGAGTTCTTTTCAGAGTCATATGCTCTAAAGGTCCAAAGTTCTTGGCCCTTCTTCATTCCAGGTGCCCAGAGGTTCCTGGCTTTCCAGTACTCTCTTTGTATTTCTTTATGGACAAACTTGGAATGCCATTTGCTGATAAACTCATGTGATGCACTGGACTTTCCAGGAGCATCATGTGTTCTAGATACCCCAAGACTGCCACTCTCGCACCCGGAATCCAGGGATCTCATTTTGAAGTGGTAGTTTATGTTGACTTACAGAAAAAAAGAAGCTGTTGGCAATTGATCCATTTGCTTCTTTAGGCAGTCCCACATCATGGGATTACAGATTTTTTCCTATAGTAAGGATCCACAGAGAGTATCTTACTTGGTGGTCTTACTTCATTGGTAGGGAAATTGAGGCCTACTGGAGGCCAAGTAACCTCCTTAACCATAAAGCAGGTAGAAGATAGAATATGAAAGGAATCAATTTGTAACTTCTGCTTCCCTACTGAATATAAAAAAAGGATATGCTCTCTGCCAGGCTATTATGACTGTGAGGATTTTTCGGGCTTCACAAGGTTGCCTTTGCCTTCGCCAAGTTTTGTTAATCCTTCTATACCAGGCAGCCAAATGGTCCCTGAGGGCCAAAGAATGGCTTTCTAGACATGAGGGAAATAGTCCTCTGTTTTTTGTTTGTTTTTTTTTTTATCTTTTTTTTTTATTGGTGTTCAATTTACTAACATAAAGAATAACCCCCAGTGCCCGTCACCCACTCACTCCCACCCCCCGCCCTCCTCCCCTTCCAACACCCCTAGTTTGTTTCCCAGAGTTAGCAGTCTTTACGTTCTGTCTCCCTTTCTGATATTTCCCACACATTTCTTCTCCCTTCCCTTATATTCCCTTTCACTATTATTTATATTCCCCAAATGAATGAGAATATATAATGGTTGTCCTTCTCCGACTGACTTACTTCACTCAGCATAATACCCTCCAGTTCCATCCACGTTGAAGCAAATGGTGGGTATTTGTCATTTCTAATAGCTGAGTAATATTCCATTGTATACATAAACCATTGTATACATAAACCACATCCATTCATCTTTCGTTGGACACCGAGGCTCCTTCCACAGTTTGGCTATCGTGGCCATTGCTGCTATAAACATTGGGGTGCAGGTGTCCCGGCGTTTCACTGCATCTGTATCTTTGGGGTAAATCCCCAGCAGTGCAATTGCTGGGTCGTAGGGCAGGTATATTTTTAACTCTCTGAGGAACCTCCACACAGTTTTCCAGAGTGGCTGCACCAGTTCACATTCCCACCAACAGTGTATGAGGGTTCCCTTTTCTCCGCATCCTCTCCAACATTTGTTGTTTCCTGCCTTGTTAATTTTCCCCATTCTCACTGGTGTGAGGTGGTATCTCATTGTGGTTTGGATCTGTATTTCCCTGATGGCAAGTGATGCAGAGCATTTTCTCATGTGCATGTTGGCCATGTCTATGTCTTCCTCTGTGAGATTTCTGTTCATGTCTTTTGCCCATTTCATGATTGGATTGTTTGTTTCTTTGGTGTTGAGTTTAATAAGTTCTTTATAGATCTTGGAAACTAGCCCTTTATCTGATATGTCATTTGCAAATATCTTCTCCCTTCTGTAGGTTGTCTTTGAGTTTTGTTGACTGTATCCTTTGCTGTGCAAAAGCTTCTTATCTTGATTAAGTCCCAATAGTTCATTTTTGCTTTTGTTTCTTTTGCTTTCGTGGATGTATCTTGCAAGAAGTTACTATGGCCGAGTTCAAAAAGGGTGTTGCCTGTGTTCTTCTCTAGGATTTTGATGGAATCAAGTCTCACATTTAGATCTTTCATCCATTTTGAGTTTATCTTCGTGTATGGTGAAAGAGAGTGGTCTAGTTTCATTCTTCTGCATGTGGATGTCCAATTTTCCCAGCACCATTTATTGAAGAGACTGTCTTTCTTCCAATGGATAGTCTTTCCTCCTTTATCGAATATTAGTTGCCCATAAAGTTCAGGGTCCACTTCTGGATTCTCTATTCTGTTCCACTGATCTATGTGTCTGTTTTTGTGCCAGTACCACACTGTCTTGATGACCACAGCTTTGTAGTACAACCTGAAATCTGGCATTGTGATGCCCCCACCTATGGTTTTCTTTTTTAAAATTCCCCTGGCTATTCGGGGTCTTTTCTGATTCCACACAAATCTTAAAATAATTTCTTCTAACTCTCTGAAGAAAGTCCATGGTATTTTGATAGGGATTGCATTAAACGTGTATATTGCCCTGGGTAACACTGACATTTTCACAATATTAATTCTGCCAATCCATGAGCATGGAATATTTTTCCATCTCTTTGTGTCTTCCTCAATTTCTTTCAGAAGTGTTCTATAGTTTTGAGGGTATAGATCCTTTACATCTTTGGTTAGTTTTATTCCTAGGTATCTTATGCTTTTGGGTGCAATTGTAAATGGGATTGACTCCTTAATTTCTCTTTCTTCAGTCTCATTGTTAGTGTATAGAAATGCCACTGACTTCTGGGCATTGATTTTGTATCCTGCCACGCTACCGAATTGCTGTATGAGTTCTAGCAATCTTGGGGTGGAGACTTTTGGGTTTTCTATGTAGAGTATCATGTCATCGGCGAAGAGGGAGAGTTTGACTTCTTCTTTGCCAATTTGAATGCCTTTAATGTCTTTTTGTTGTCTGATTGCTGAGGCTAGGACTTCCAGTACTATGTTGAACAGCAGTGGTGAGAGTGGACATCCCTGTCTTGTTCCTGATCTTAGGGGAAAGGCTCCCAGTGCTTCCCCATTGAGAATGATATTTGCTGTGGGCTTTTCATAGATGGCTTTTAAGATGTCGAGGAATGTTCCCTCTATCCCTACACTCTGAAGAGTTTTGATCAGGAATGGATGCTGTATTTTGTCAAATGCTTTCTCTGCATCCAATGAGAGGATCATATGGTTCTTGGTTTTTCTCTGGCTGATATGATGAATCACATTGATTGTTTTACGGGTGTTGAACCAGCCTTGTGTCCCAGGGATAAATCCTACTTGGTCATGGTGAATAATTTTTTTAATGTACTGTTGGATCCTATTGGCCAGTATCTTGTTGAGAATTTTTGCATCCATGTTCATCAGGGATATTGGTCTGTAATTCTCCTTTTTGGTGGGGTCTTTGTCTGGTTTTGGAATTAAGGTGATGCTGGCCTCATAGAACGAATTTGGAAGTACTCCATCTCTTTCTATCTTTCCAAACAGCTTTAGGAGAATAGGTATGATTTCTTATTTAAACGTTTGATAGAATTCCCTTGGGAAGCCATCTGGCCCTGGACTCTTGTGTCTTGGGAGGTTTTTGATGACTGCTTCAATTTCCTCCCTGGTTATTGGCCTGTTCAGGTTTTCTATTTCTTCCTGTTCCAGTTTTGGTAGTTTGTGGCTTTCCAGGAATGCGTCCATTTCTTCTAGATTGCCTAATTTATTGGCGTATAGCTGTTCATAATATGTTTTTAAAATCGTTTGTATTTCCTTGGTGTTGGTAGTGATCTCTCCTTTCTCATTCATGATTTTATTAATTTGAGTCTTCTCTCTCTTCTTTTTAATAAGGCTGGCTAATGGTTTATCTATCTTGTTAATTCTTTCAAAGAACCAACTCCTGGTTCTGTTGATCTGTTCCACAGTTCTTCTGGTCTCGATTTCGTTAAGTTCTGCTCGAATCTTTATTAACTCCCTTCTTCTCTTGGGTGTAGGATCTATTTGCTGTTTTTTCTCTAGCTCCTTTATGTGTAAGGTTAGCTTTTGTATTTGAGTTCTTTCCAGTTTTTGAATGGATGCTTGTATTGCGATGTATTTCCCCCTTAGGACTGCTTTTGCTGCATCCCAAAGATTTTGAACGGTTGTATCTTCATTCTCATTAGTTTCCATGAATCTTTTTAATTCTTCCTTAATTTCCTGGTTGACCCTTTCATCTTTTAGCAGGATGGTCCTTAACCTCCACGTGTTTGAGGTCCTTCCAAACTTCTTGTTGTGATTGAGTTCTAATTTCAAGGCATTATGGTCTGAGAATATGCAGGGGACAATCCCAATCTTTTGGTATCAGTTGAGACCCGATTTGTGACACCGTATGTGGTCTATTCTGGAGAAAGTTCCATGTGCACTTGAGAAGAATGTGTATTCAGTTGAGTTTGGATGTAAAGTTCTGTAGATATCTGTGTAATCCATCTGGTCCAGTGTATCATTTAAAGCTCTCGTTTCTTTGGAGATGTTGTGCTTAGAAGACCTATCGAGTATAGAAAGAGCTAGATTGAAGTCACCAAGTATAAGTGTATTATTATCTAAGTATTTCTTCACTTTGGTTAATAATTGATTTATATATTTGGCAGCTCCCACATTCGGGGCATATATATTGAGGATTGTTAAGTCCTCTTGTTGAATAGATCCTTTAAGTATGATATAGTGTCCCTCTTCATCTCTCACTACAGTCTTTGGGGTAAATTTTAGTTTATCTGATATAAGGATGGCTACCCCTGCTTTCTTTTGAGGACCATTCGAATGGTAAATGGTTCTCCAACCTTTTATTTTCAGGCTGTAGGTGTCCTTCTGTCTAAAATGAGTCTCTTGTAGACAGCAAATAGATGGGTCCTGCTTTTTTATCCAGTCTGAAATCCTGCGCCTTTTGATGGGGTCATTAAGCCCGTTCACGTTCAGAGTTACTATTGACAGATATGAGTTTAGTGTCATCATGTTATCTATTCAGTCCTTGTTTTTGTGGACTGTTCCACTGAACTTCTTCTTAAAGGGGAATTTTAAGAGTCCCCCTTAAAATTTCTTGCAGAGCTGGTTTGGAGGTCACATATTCTTTTAGTTGCTGCCTGTCTTGGAAGCTCTTTATCTCTCCTTCCATTGTGAATGAGAGCCTTGCTGGATAAAGTATTCTTGGTTGCATGTTCTTCTCATTTAGGACCCTGAATATATCCTGCCAGCCCTTTCTGGCCTGCCAGGTCTCTGTGGAGAGGTCTGCTGTTACCCTAATACTCCTCCCCATAAAAGTCAGGGATTTCTTGTCTCTTGCTGCTTTAAGGATCTTCTCTTTATCTTTGGAATTTGCAAGCTTCACTATTAAATGTCGAGGTGTTGAACGGTTTTTATTGATTTTAGGGGGGGATCTCTCTATTTCCTGCATCTGAATGCCTGTTTCCCTTCCCAGATTAGGAAAGTTTTCAGCTAGAATTTGTTCAAATACATATTCTGGCCCTCTGGCCCTTTCGGCGCCCTCGGGAACCCCAATTAAACGTAGGTTTTTCTTCCTCGGGCTGTCGTTTATTTCCCTTAATCTATCTTCATGGTCTTTTAATTGTTTGTCTCTTTTTTCCTCAGTTTCCCTCTTTGCTATCAACTTGTCTTCTATGTCACTCACTCGTTCTTCCACCTCGTTAACCCTCGTTGTTAGGACTTCTAGTTTGGATTGCATCTCATTCAATTGATTTTTAATTTCTGCCTGATTAGCTCTAAATTCTGCAGTCATGAAGTCTCTTGAGTCCTTTATACTTTTTTCTAGAGCCACCAGTAGCTGTATAATAGTGCTTCTGAATTGGCTTTCTGACATTGAATTGTAATCCAGATTTTGTAACTCTGTGGGAGAGAGGACTGTTTCTGATTCTTTCTTTTGAGGTGAGGTTTTCCTTCTAGTCATTTTGCTCAGTGCAGAGTGGCCAAAAGCAAGTTGTATTGGGAAAAAGAGAAAAAGAGAGGAGAGAAAGAAGGAAAGAAAAGAGAAAAAGGGAAAAAAAAAAAGGGAAGAAAGAAAAAAAACGAAAAGAAAAAAAAAGAAGAAAAAGAGAAAGAAAAAGAAAGGAGAAAAAAAAGGGGGGTGGGGGAAGGAAACAAATCAAAAAGCAAAACAAAACAAAACAAAACAAAACAAAAAAAAAAAAAGAAGAACCACCGGGGAGTATCTTCTGATTTTGTGTACTTTAAGTCCCTTGGCTTCTCCTGGAAGTTGTCAGTCTAGCTGGTCTTCTGGGGGAGGGGCCTGCTGTGCTGATTTTCAGGTGTTAGCACCTGGGGGAGCTGCTGTGCCCCTGCCTGGTGCAGGGCTCAGTGGGGGTTGTTTACCCCGTGAGGCCGCAGGAGGAACAGCCCCAGTGGCGGGGCAGCTCTGGAAACCTGGATTCAGCTCCGGCAGGAACTCCGTCTGCAGGGCCTGGAGGCTCCGGGCGGGGCCGCTGATCTGCTCAGCTGGGGCAGGAGCGTCCTTGCTGTCCTGGGCCCTCCCGGCCTCTGCCTGTCCCGGGGGAGGCCGGATCCTGGGCTGTGTCCCGGCGCCCTGTGCTCCGGCGCCTGCGCTGGTGGATTCGCGCTCTCGGGCCGCGCAGCCCCCTCCACGGAGCCGCCCCCGAGCCCCTCCGAGCTGCTCCTGGAACCGCGCACCCCCCTCCGCACGGAGCCTCTACCTTTGCCCGAGCCCCCCCCGAGCTGCTCCCGCCCCGCAGCCCCCTCCGCGGAGCCGCCCCCGAGCCCCCCGAGCTGCTCCGGGTCCCGCCGTGCGCGCTGCAGCCCTTAGGGAGCTCGGCGCACTCTCCCGGGGCGCAGGTGTCTGTTAGTGTCCCCGGGACCCCGAGGGCATCCCCGCCCTCCTGGGTCCTGCTCCACCTCCCCGCGAGCCCCTTTCCCCCGGGAAGGTTGGTGCAGCTCCTGCTCCTCCGGGACGGGGCTCTCCTGTCCTGGGGACACTCGCCCCGGCCTCAGCCCGGCTCCTCGCGGGGCCCCTCCCCCTTGGAGGCCTTTGTTTCTTTACTTCTTTTTCCCCGTCTTCTACCTTGATAGAAGCGCGAACTCTTCTCACTGTAGCATTCCAGCTGGTCTCTCTTTAATTCTCAGGCCGAATTCATAGATTTTCAGGATGATTGGAAGGTTTTCTAGGTAATTTGGTGGAGACAGGTGATTTGGAGACCCTACTCTTCCGCCGTCTTGCTCCTCCCCGGAAATAGTCCTCTGTTATTGAAAAAGCTCACTTGCATGAAAGTGGCTTTAAAGGATTTTTTTTAAGAGGACTTTTAAAAAAAGGAATTTTTGCCTTTGCAAAAGATATTAAAAGCCAAGCCTAAAGGGACCACACTTATGTCTTAGGAGTCAGAAAGGACTTTAGTGATGTAATCTGTAACTTTTTTGGTATATCCCTATAGCTCAAAAAATTTTTTTTTTCAAAATGTTTTTGATGTCAGTATAAATAAATGACCTTGAATCAAAAACTATCATAAAAGCTACGAGCACATAAATGCACATTTACAAACAGCACAGAAAATGCCCCACAAAATTCTCTTCTTTGTCAGCCATACAAGCTGAGGCCAACTTCTAGTGATATGTCCCCAAACAAACCAACACACATCAGGTGTAGCTACCTAAATGTTATTTGTATTTCTTCTTTCAAATGTCATCCAGGGAGCCTTATGCTGGAGTCTAGAGGCAGCTGGTAAAACACAGCAACTATTGTAGTTGGAAAAGTTCCATAAACTCTTAATCATTCTTCCTCTTTTTCTTCTCCTCTTTCTTCTCCTCTTTCTTCTCCTCTTCCTTCTCCTCCTCCTTGTCCTTAATCTTTTCTTCCTTCAAACTTTGTTTGTCCAAAATAACATTATCCTTTATTTCAACTTCCCATTTTGTCCTTGTTTGGTTTTTCTTCTTATGTCTCTTACATAGTGGCTTCTTTTTTCACTTTGGGTGGGTGGATCCTCCTTGTGTTAAAGTGAGGTGCTGAGTGAGCCCTCAAAGCAGAAACCTCCTTGGCTGTCAGCAACTCATGAATGAATTCCTTCTGTTAAAGAAAAGATGTGGCAGGGGTTCAGGATCGTTTGATTTATTCTACATTGATTATAGTCATATCAGTGAAAGAACAATATATCTTTATTATTCAAGATTCCCTTAATCCATTGGGCTATCGAATCTAGACTCTTTCCTATATCTTCCCTCCAAATACAGCTAGTTAGAACTCCTGTTTTGCTGCTTATTTCTGTTTACTTCATTTGTATAATATCATTCATGGGAGAGCATAATCTGTAAGCAGAGCAGTGGAGAATGATGCCTGTTCATCTGAGCTTTATTAGTGCCCATAAATATCTGATTCTTCTGTCCTTTCAGATACCTTAGAAAGTGCCCCTCTCAGTTTATCTTAGATTGGGCAGGACCATGTGATTAATCATGGCAAATGGGTGAAGAGCGGAGACGATTTGAGCCACTTTTGGGCCAAGGCTCTGGTTTATCAAAGCAATAGTCTCTTTCTCTGTTGTGTTGCTTATGAAGACACAGGATGAAAGCAGCCTGATTGCTTACCTGCCATAGGAAAGACAAACCTTGGAAATTCACCTGGACCCAAGGCAGGCTTTATGTGAGAAGTAAGCCTTCATTACATTATACCACTGGGGCTGTGAGACTTTTGTAGCATAACTTTGCCTATCCTTGTCACTATGTTGGAACTTCTGCCCTGATTCCCTAAACTTGACATGGTCTTCTTATCTCACCTAATGCTCAAGGTCCCAAGAATATAAACCCCCTGCTTATATAGCCTGTTTCTTTTTATTGTTTGCATTCTCACAAAACAGGTGCCCTGTTGAATGGCACTTGTTTTCTAGATATAATTGACAACACACTTTATTTCTTATAAATAAACATAAAGCAAAATGCTAGTTATGACTTTTAGTCCATAAAATCTGTTACTACAATGTTAACTTATTTCACAGACTCATCTATTTTTTTCCTTCTATACAAGATTTCTCTTTTAATCAAAAGTACCTACCCACTTCTAAAATTATAAATTCCTCCAGAATACATGAGAAACTGTTTTGTCAATTATATTTCTAAACTACAGTGATGGATTAATTATGTATGTTTTTTTGTAATAATACCTGGCAGGTATGAGCAGCAAATTATAGGCAAGAGTTATATAGTCAGTAGGCTGAGAGGTCCCAATATCTTCCATCTGCAAGCTGGAGTCCCAGGAAAGCTGGTTGTGTAATTCAGTCCAAAGGCCTGAGAGCCAGGGGAGTTGATGGTGTAAATCCCAGTTGAGAGCTGGAGAAGAGAGGGTGATTTGTTTCATCTGTCAGCAAGGCAGAGGGAAAAGAAAGGTGAATTCCTTCTCTCTTTGCCTTTCGTTCTATTTAGGCCCCCAGAGAATGATGCCTCAGAAGGCTTTACTGAACCCACCAATTCAAATGATAATTTCATCTGGGAACACCGTTACAGACACATTACAGAAATAATGTTTAGTCTGGATAACCTGTGGATGTCAAGTTGACATATAAAATCAAGCATCATACAGTATTATTTTTAGTATAAACCCAGCAGGTGTATCGAGATAGTTCTTCTTTTTGTTGCTCCTGCTGCTTTTGTCACTGGTACTATGTATTATCCCTAATAGAATTGGAAGCAAAGGTCCAGACAGGAAAGGAAAACAAGTTTCAGAAAAATTCCATTATTTGGCCAATGTTGACACTTGACACTTGACACAGAATCTGGGTCTTTGAACTCTACATTTTTTTTTTTACTTTTTCTTTCCCGTTGGCAAAACTGAATGCTGCTAAAGGCAGTGCAACTAGCCTCCTTACCAACCACTCACTAGTAATCATAAATTTGCAACTTTTGCAGGTTTTGAGGAGGTAAAGCAAGATGATAATGTTTTTCTTCTTCATGCCCAAATGTGTGCTTCATTTGTGGCACAATCCACAGAACAATCTTACCCTGGGCATCTCTAGGTTTCTTTTTTCTTCCTGTTACTTTTTATTCATCTTAATGGGCAAAATCCAGTGTTAATCTTTCTTTCTTCGTGTCCTTTGTTGAGAAGTGTTTTCACCATAGGACATCTCTCACTACTTTCCAGGCAGCTTCTTTTCTCAGTAGTTAGCCCACTGTAGTAAGGGATATGTCAAGTTTATTTTATCTTCTTTGGGTGTTTGAAGTTCTATTAAAAGGACCAACTACCTGGAGGCATCACCCTGTCTGGTAGGGTTCTGTGCTGCTCTTAGATGAATGAGACCCATTTAAAGAACTGGGCTCCTCATGAAAAGACTCTTAACAATATTAAAGATTTAAAAATTTAAAACTTTCTTTTAAAGTCATTAAAGGTTTCTTTCTGTCAGAACACTTTATGTCTCTGTTAATTTTTTTTTAAATGACTGCAGTTTATAGTAAATGAGTTTGTTGTCCTACTCCATCCTGTCCCCAGTCCTGTTCATTAGCGGCAACCAACTTACTCTGTTTGTTTTGAGGTCTTCTAGTTGTTACTTCCATAATTCTAAATAATATACTTTTTTGTATATTTTGATTTATGATCATTAGAGAATAGCTACTGGCCTTACCTACTTTCCTAAAAGTGAGAGCTTATCTCCCTTGCACAACTCCTCCCTCGGTGCCTCTTTTCTCTTTTAGTTTTTCCTCAACTGTAATATTTTTAATTTTTTAGGGTGATGAAAATGTTCTGTGTTTAGATATTTAGTTGTCAAATTTGATTAAATGATACACTTAAGATTTGAGCGTTTCATGATATATGAGCTATATCACAAAAATAGCTTTGAAATGCATGTGAAATGTATTATTTTTATGGGAGTACAACTAACATACATGTTATATTAATTTCCAGGGTACAATATAATTCAGATTCAACAATCTGTATATTACTCAGTGCTCAAAATGTTGTGTACTCTTAACTCTTAATCCTCTTTATCTATTTCATTCAGCCACCCGCCCCCTGGCAACTACCAGTTTGTTCTTTATATTTAAGAGTCTGTTCTTTTGTTTGTCTCTTTTTAAAAGTATATATTCATTTGAGAGAGAAAGAGTGAGAGAGGGAGAGAGAGCACAAGTGAGGCAGAGGGAGAAGCGGGCTCTCCACTGAGCAGGGAGCCCAACACAGGGCTGGATTCCAGGACCCTGAGATCATGACCTGAGCCAAAGGCAGCTGCTCAGCTGACGAAGCCCCCCAGGCACCCCTGTTCTTTTGTTTTGTTTCTTAAATTCCACATATGAGTGAAATCATCTGGTATTTTTCTTTCTCTATCTGACTTATTTCACTTAGTATAATACCTTCTAGGTCTATTCATGTTGTTGGAAATGGCAAAAATCTCACTCTTTTTTATGGCTCAGTAATATTGCCTTCTTTTTTTTATTCCCTTCTTTATATCTTCCTCATCTTTATCCATTCATCTATCGTATTTAAAAATATTTAAAAATATATAATGTTTAAAAAAATTCTACCCTTTCTTTTTCTAACTTCCAGTTGTATGCATATATATATTGCATATATATATTTCATATATATTGCATATATATATGTTTATGTCTATTTCGCACCCATTTTCAGTAGTCTCCTTTGAATCCTCCTCCATAAGATGATTGTTTTATAGCTGCTAACTTCTCTTACTTATTGCTCTGTCAGTCAGCTTCCGAAGCTTATATCTCTGCTTTTGTACTTTGAAAATTGAACACATTTATGGTTTAGTTTGTAACCAATATTAATCTTGTTAATTTCTATGGGTTAATTCTTATTCTGAAACCCAGTAAAAGACCTTTAGATCATTATGGCTTTATTAATGTAAGTTTCCATTTTCTTCCCTGTGGTCTGATGCCCACATCAAGGCCAAATGGAGTATCTTTTCTTATACTTCAGCACTATCTCAAAATCATGCACCTTTAGTTCACTACACTTTGAAGTCATGACTCTTCTATATAGTTTTTATTTTCTTAGCATTTTTTTTTTCCTGATTTGCTTAACCAACTGAGCCACACAGGTGCCCCAGTTTTGGAAAATTCAAACATTTTTTCTATTCCTTTTCTTCGTTTCCTTCTGGAATTCTTATTATGCAGCTATTATACCTTTTATAAATATACCACAGTTCCTGAATATTCTGTTCTATCTTTTTAATCTTGTTTCTCTTTGCATTTAAACTTGGAAGTTTCTACTGACATATCTTCAAGTTCCTTGATTTTTTTCCTTAGCTATGTCCTGTCTACTAATAAACTGAATCAAAGACACTCTTTCTTTCTGTTGCAGTTTTTTTTTTATTTCTAGCATTTCCTTTTGATTCTTTCTTAGTTTCCATCTGCCCTTTTACACTACCCATCTGTTCTTGCACATTGTCTACTTTTTCACAAGAGCCCTTAGCATAGTTATGTTAAATTCACAGTCTGATAATCCCCAAATCTCTGCCACATCTGACTCTGATACTGATGTTCACTGTCTCTTCAAGATCTGTTTTTTGTTTTCTTTTTATGTCTTGTTAGCATCCTTTTTAATTTTTTTGTGGAAAGTGAGTCGTGATGTATTGGATAAAAGAATTGAGGAATAGAGACCTTGAGTGAGATGTTTTATATTTATTTGGCTAGGAGTTAGGATTTGTTTACTGTTGGCTTGAGGGTGATGTCAGAGTAAAAAATTTCCCCTGGTATCCTTGTTTTTGTTTCCCCTGTTGTCTTTGTTTTTTCCTGGGCATTCCTTAATGTGATGATTAATTTTATGTGTCAACTTGACTGGGATACAAAGTGCCCAAATATTTGGTTAAACATTATTTCTGGGTGTATCTGTGAGGGTGTTTCCACATAAGAGTAACATTTGAATCTGTAGACTCAGTAAAGAAGATTGCCCTCTCCAAGGTGGGTGGGCCTCATCCAGTACACTGAAGGCCTGAATAGAATAATAGATTGAGTAAGAAAAAATTCTTTCTCTCTGCCTGACTGTCTTTAAGTTGGAACATGCATCTTCTCCTGCCTTTATACTAAGACTGAGACTGGACATTATACCATCAACTTACTTGAATCTGCTTTCTTTCTCATAGAAATCTGTGGAGCTGATGACTATGCCTCTTGTTTTGCATTGTTTCAGTGCTATTCATACTGTGTGTTTATGATATTATTTCAACAGTCTTTGATGGAATGCAGATGCTTACTCTGTCTCCTTGCATCCAGAATTTTGGTTATTCAAAATTTGTCTTATTTATATAAATGGGATTTAAAAAACTCTTATAAAAATTCAAGCAACACACAATCATATGGAACAAAAAGTTCATTATCTGCCTTTATCTCTTATCTGTTTTCCTTTTATTTCCTTCTGATCATCTGACCTTTGCCATATATAACCGTCTTTTTGAACCCACTGACTTTCTTATTTTTAACCACTGTAAATAGTTTGGTAGATAGCTCATGGACTTTTTTTTCAGTGCATTTTGAATCAAATGTCATTTTAAAGATTTGTTTCATTTTATAATAAACAAGATTATACTCCATATATTATTTACATAGCTTGCTTTTTGGGAAGACTATTAAATAATATGTTTTAAATCTTGAGTCATAATTAAATAAATTTCTTTCCGCAAATTAGCTCATATAAATTTGGATTTTATTATTTTACTCAAGATAGCTATACTGGGTGGTGTATGTCCAATAACATTTCATAATTATCTGATAATCCTTTTGTAATTTAGAATCTACCTTTTAACTAAATTATGCCACTTAAGCATTTTTCTCTTTTACAATAAAGTCCTCGAAAGTAGAACTTCTAGGCTACTTAACATCAAAGCATTTCAACATCTATTATTCTTGTTTTCTAAAAGAAGAAACTGAAGCTCAGGAATATTGTGATTTTCCAAGGTCACATGGATAACAAGCAGGTCCTGAGTAGGGCATATGGGTTTCCTGACTCATGGTATAGTGCTCTTTTAGCCAAGGCATACTTCCTGGATGGTTGAAAGTTCTACCTCCCCCAGGAGAAAAATTAAACTGCTAATACATGTGAAATATTCTTTAACTTTGAATAAAATAAATCTCATGTAAATAATAACTGAGAAGAAATTTATGAGAAACATAACCAACAGCTCTAGGCACATGCACAATTAAAATTTCTCAGTGCACAACAAGCAAAGATTGTCTGGACAATGTGTATAAATGATACTTTGCCCTTGTCTCTCTTCCCTCTCAGCCCAGGTTGTTACATAGTTAACTGCTCTTTTTTCTAAACTTTATTGTTGTGCTTTTGACTCTGGATTATGATTTGTTTATGTGTGCATCCCCTTCTTGGTACTTTACTCCTCGATTATTTGGAGGAACTTTGGGAACTTGGTCTTTTCATGCCTGACTCCAGCACCTAGGGCAGTACTTGGTTTACTAAATGTTTCTTGAATGAATTGACACTTTCTATTACAATGTTAAGTTCATTAGATTTGACTTCTAAGGGTATCTGACTGCAGGCTGTAACAAATATTAATTCTATGAGTAATACTGTAGGGAAGAGATTCTCAGTGGTCCTCATGATAATTATGAGATAGGACAGTATAAAGCAAGCAAGGAGAGAAGGTCATATTTGTTTTTTCAGATCTCTGAATTTTGTGGACTGAAAACACCAGTTTTAGAAGTTGTACAAAGAATAAGCACATCTTCTAATGAAATCGTTCAACTCATTTTTTGTGGTATAGTATCTCTCTTGCTAATTAAGGCCCTCACCTTTTGTTCATTTATTTTAAAGCATGTATCAGGTTCAGGGTCTTTAGTAAGTCTAAGTATCTAGCTAGAACCTAACATTTTGCTTTCACTCTTTTATTTATTTACAGTAACCTTCCATTTATGATAAATAACAGTTTTCCATCTATGGTCTTAGCATACATTTTCCTTTAATAAGTTAATTTATGTTTTCAAGTGGGCCAGTTTAAAGAAATATAATAAGTAAATTACAGCACAGGAGGTACATGTACTTGATAATAATGGTGGCAGTGGTATTTGAATGCCCCAAATTTGAGGCACGTTGGATTACAGCATAAGGTTAGAGCTGGCTTACGATTCTAGCAGTAAGACCATATTTGTATAGCTGGAGAGTCAGAATCAGTAAGTGTAGGGTGACCCTTGAGTGTGTTATGGTGGAGACTCACTGGCTGAAGGTGAAGGTAGAGACTTGTTGGAGTCTTGTACAGCTTTAGGAAGATCAGAACTGGGAGACACAGGCCCAAGGATTAGTCCAGAAGGCCATTAGAAACCGGCTTTTCAAGAGCCAATTTGTTCACCTCCCAGTGACTCTTCCATGTACTTAGGTTCCACGTGTCCCATGCTACTCTACCAGTATAGCTCTCACATATTCAGCAGTGATCTCTCATAGAAGATATTTATCAATACTTATCTTACTCGACATTTCATTAACTTTCAATGTGTATTATATCTACACCATCCCATCCACTTTTTCCCATTGGTTTCCATGACCCACTGTTCACCTGGTTGGCTTTTTAATTCACACAATTTCAAGAAGGCAGCCACAGAGATAGAGGCTGGCTTTGCAGGCAGATTCTCATCTGTCAAGTCACTAAATGTTGAGTTTTCTTAAAGCTGTTCATAGGCTCTCTTTTTTTCCCCTCTGGACTCTTGCGTAGTTCAAGGCTCATTTTTCACCTGTGTGCAGGAAGATTATAAATAAGTGGGTCCAGCTGGACCCCTTCCTTAGACTCCAGACTCATCTCCCCAGTTGTCTTCTTGACAGCTTCACCTTAGAGAACACCTGAAAGTTATGGCCAAATCAACTCTTGAGTTGTCCTCCTTCCTTTTCTTGACTCCCCCATCAAACTTAGTCCTTCTCTCCTATTTTGTTAGTAAAAGTCATTCTATACAGTTCCAAGAGTTACCCTAATACCTCTTGTACCCCTATATTCTATATCCATTCATTCCAGGAAGGAGGACAGCATGTCCTTCAGTGATGAGCTAACCTGCCACCATATACCTTCCTTCCCTCATGGCACTTCATCATGGTAATAATTTCACTTCGGTTTGTGTTTATTAGCTTAGCTCTGGCTCCTGTGCTGGATCGTACATTCTGTGAGAGGTACCTATACAATGTTTATCATTGTTCCTTTGAGTCTTCACTTTTTAGGGAAATTTCTCCACGTAGTAATTAACAAATAGGTCTGGAATAAATGAAGAACAAAGAAAGGCAGTGAAACTGGGTTTTGGGAAAAAAAACGAAAAGTAGCGGGATATGAGCAAGCAAAGGGCAAATGATTTTTATCTTCCTCATTATTTAGCTCGAGTTCCTCCTGGTGATAATGTCTACCTTCTCTGTCTACTGAATTGGAACTGGAGGTATTAGAAAGAGTGAGATTAAGAGTATCCAGTAGTGTTGTGTCTGTGAACATTTCTATTCCCTCTTTTGCATATCTCTTCATGGGCTAGGTTTTGGTGGGATAGTATATTTATGGGAAATCATTAATTGTGAGAATCACAATATAAAAGCTTTGCTTGATAAAAAATGTTTCAGCTGGGAAAACTTTCTTAGTGTGGGAACATTCCTAGGATGGCCCTTTCTGTATTTACTTGAATAGTATTTGATTGTATCAACTAGATCTTTTGTAAAGTACTTGCCAAAAAGTGAATCTCTGTTCATTTCAAAATCATCCATTTGTGTGCAGGGAAAATTGCCTGTCACATCTTGAAAGGATTATTTATGGTTTCTAAACATTCATCTTTCCCAACTCAGCTCATATATTGCCTTTACAAAATGGAAGTTTAATTCCATTAGAATGTTCTATTGTCCAATATATATACCTTGCTAAAACATGATTACATTCAATTATTCCACTTGCTATATTAGAAAATGACAAAGTACATCAAGTAGTTTTTAACTTTTTACTGTAATATGTACTGGTGACTGTGACTAATGTTATTGATGATCACCTTAAAAGATAATCTCTAGGAACAGTAATATTTTGCACTGACCCAAGAAAAAATAGTTCATGGTAATGTAGAAAAGAGTAACAAGGGAAAAATGATTATATAATATTACTCTCCAAGGATAAAGCCTTGCAAAGTGGAAAAAATAAGGGTGGAGTTTAAATGACATCTCTTTGTATTTGAATCTTAGAAATAGTTTCTTTGTTTATGTTGAATTTTATTAAGTTTGATGTTAAACATATATGACACGAATAGAACATTGTATGAATATGATTTTTTCTTTTGTAACTAAAAGTTCTGGAATTCTTTCATTCTTAACGTATGTTTCTGTATTAATGTGGTACTAGTTGGGGGTGAGGGACAGACTGAAATGTGACAAAATAGTCTCTAACATGCCTTGTACCTGAGAAATTATGACACAAAGGTGCAACCATTTTGAAGGGTACTTGTCAAATTTCAGGAATTGGCTCTGTCTTGCTGTTTGGCCAAATGCTTGCTTCATAGGAGGAGACGCCATCTGCTTGAGGCATTACTCACACTGAGGGGTACATGAACAGTAATTAAGAGGAGATGCAGCATAGGTTGTTAACAACAAAAAAAGACTTTGAAACAATTTGACACTGCATGAACATATACTTAGGAAGGACACTCAGATGCTGAAGTTTGCAGGGAAATGTGTACATTAGGTATTCAAATCTGAATTTATTTTTAAAGACCAATTTGTATTTTTTTAGACAAGAACAGTCTGTAGGATTTTAAACATCTATGTCTTCCTTTCTCTTTGTCTTCTTCCACAACTGAGGGTAATTATTTTAGTGACATTGCTGTGTTTTTTGACCATGCCTTTGAATTGGAATCTGTGTGGTTCCCTATGGGTACTTTGCAGGAGCAGGTGCCTCTGGCGGAGGGGGAGGTTTGTGCCCTCAGCCTATCCACTGACAAGGGCTTATACAGATCATTGACAAGTAGGAATGAGATCACTGATTGAAAGTGTTTTGATCTTGTCTTTCCATTGTATTTTGAGAGCTACTCCATGGAACTAATATATCTTTCCTTCAGTTTCTGATGGTAGCTTCAAGGAAAGAATCTTTTCTATCAGGGAAGAAGTTTTATTTTCAGGTAAAAGGTACAAGAATGGCAAAATCTTGGGGTTACTGTAATATTTGTCAGACAGTGGCATGTTTTATTAAGATGTCATGATAACTCACCTGAACTTATAGGAGATTTTGGCAATTATTCCTCAATTATAATGACAGTAGAGATACAAAAAAAAAATTGTGTCATATTTTTTTCCCAAGAACTAGCCTGTAAACTTCATGAGCAGGAACCATGACCCTTTTGTTCATCTGTGATTCTCCATAGCCTATAGTGTCCTCAATAAATACTTGTCTGTATAGTAGAGTGAGTAAAAAATAATCTACAAAATATATATTCTATATTTTATGTATCTATATGTATATATATAGTCTATATTTCTACATATGTCTATCCCTAGCACCTCTATCTCTATTTCTGTGTCACTTCACCTATTTATCTACATCTATAGATAAAAATCCCTAGAGAGATTCTTGAACTTAAACTTTACCAAGAGTTTTTCAAGAACAACTGAGCCAGGAGGGAGAACTATGTTCAGCTCATTATTGATGAAAGTATAAGAATATGCAAAGACCTTTAGTATAAGATTAGAGTTTCTCCTGTCTCTCGTTCTGGTGGGAACTGTTCATCCAAGCAGAAAAGGAAATAATTTTGACTGCTTCCTGAGAGGGTGCTTATTAACAAGCACTCATGGAAATCTTCAAATATCCACCTTTCAAATACCAGCATCCTTTTGTGTATCATCCTCCGGCTTACCCATAAGATATCCTGTGATGCCTACATCTTGCTTTAGGACCATTATTATTTACATGAGTGAGTGTTTATAGAGTTGTAAAAAAGAGTACTTGCTATTAAATGAAACAATAAGGAAAAGTAGTACTTATTTTAGAAAAGATAGAGTATTTATGATATATAGTATGGTTTAGGGAGCAGATAGAAGGGCATCAGGAAGCAACACATTTGTAGATGTGAATCTGGATTGTAGAATAAGCTCAAGAGGTAACTATCAAGAACTGTGAAGAGACCGGGATTTCACCCACTTTCAAACTGACAAGTTAGTCACGATTTCATAGATGCTGATGAATGGCCTTCTGGACTCTATTTTCCTGTTTAGAGGATTTGTGGTTAGCTTGGATAATTCTTTTGACTCTATTCCAATGAATCTGCAGATTAAAAAGGCATTGAGAGATTTGGTTCAGCTACATTAAATCTGGAGTGTAGCATGACCTCCTAGCAACATTTGGTAGCAATTTTTTATAGCCCTCTCTCACAATTGGATGGATGTTAAGGCTAGGGATCCAGCACCCTATTTTTTTTTTTTTTTTTTTTTTTTGTGGAGGATTTAAAAAATTCCTCTTAATAGGATCCTAGCATCTATTGCTGGCTTCAAGATTTGAGGCATAGATAATCTGCTTTGACTCCTGCTTATCATTTTGGCTTTGAGTCCATTACAAATTTATAGAAATACCTATAATATATTTAAATTCATGTTCTTTCTCTTTTTACATTTTTGCCCTCCTCCTGGAGTAGAAAGGGTTAATAAATTGTGACATCACTACAACATCTTGACCAACTTACACACTTTAAGGTGATTTTAGAGCTGTGATTTTAGGCCTGTGTCATCTTCTCATCTCATTTTATAATGCACATCAGCATTTCTTTGCCCATTGTACCTGTCAGATCAGCTGAGCAGTTCTAGTGATAGGAAAGTGTGGTGAAGGGTAGTTGTTTTGATGTTTCCATCCAGCTGTAGTGGATTAGCATGCATGTGCTTTAAAAAAATCACCTCAAGGAGAAAAATATTGTTACTACTTTTCCTCCCACAATTGGAAAGTTGAGCTGATTTTTATTTTTCATGTCTCCAAAATATATATTAGATTATACATGAGGTTACAGCGTTAGAACAATTCTTTTTGGGAAAGTATCTAGAAAGCAGATGGCTGTGAGTCCTACCCTTCTCATTCAGAGAAGGAATGAAGTAATCTTTTGAGGTGTCTCTCTGTCTTAATATGTTAGGTGTGAGATGAGGGTTGAATACTGATGCTCTTTACTACCACTCAGGGTAGATGCTGCTTTCTTCATGTAGTTATTTATTTACAAGAGAGTCTTTACCAGTTAGAGTTCAGCACCTAGAATAGGTCATAGCTCAATAATGAATGATACGTTCAATTTCAGGCAATTTTGTCACCATCTTGAAAAATTTGGAGTCTACATCATTTATGTGTAAAGCACTTGTGGCATTAGTACATTTGTTTATTCTGGAATTTACTCTTTTATTTTATCTAATTTTCATGGTTTCATGTTTGTTGAATTTCATTTTTTAAATAAACATTTAATACAGCATTAACTAGTATATTAGTGACCTATACTTGATTTTATGATTATAGTGATATGTTTAACTACACATGGCATATTCACATCATCTAATTTTAAAGTAGACATCAGTCATTTACCACAAATTCTTTATCGCCTCAAAGAGACATTCTTAGTAACAATGTTGTCAAGGAAACACACTGAACTGTTATATAAAAGAATGTCTTTTTGAGGAAAATCTTTCAAAATGATATTTCTGTGTTTTCCCAGATTGTGTGAAATTATAATTTACAAGCAATTCAATTTAAGCAAATAAATTATAAACAGTCTATGTAATGGTAAAGTTCTGGAAATATCTGCCAAATGCAGGCACTTTTGAGTTTGAAGTTTAAATAATTTGGTATTGCTGATACAGTGCAAAGACCTAATCAGGATGATATTTTAAAAAAGATATGGTGTCTGATTCTCCTTTAGAACATATTGAATTTCAGCGAAATCTTCAAATGCAAATGTCATAAGTTCTAGAAGAATTAAGAGATGATAATGTTCTGTATTTCTATGTTGACAGAACATCTGAGAGAGAGAAAAAAGGCAATGAATACCTCTCAAGATCTCCATTTCAAAGACCTTAGGAACTTAATAGGAAGCACCGTTAAATAGCAAGTACACATTATTAATGTGTTCAGGCAACCATGTGAGCAAACAGTAGTGGCAGATTAGAATGGTCACAGACTTCTGTCTTTAGCACTTGCTTGCTTTTAAAAATTTATCTTTTAGAATTTAAGGCTTGAAGGAAGATATCCTGGAATATAGATCACATACATTTTGCTAAAAGTACGTATTGACCTGCATTATGTAATAGAATATTTGAATTTGTGAGAACTGAAGAGATCCTCTAGCAGACGAGGAAATGTGCCAAGAAAGGCTAAGAAACTTGCCTCAAGTTACTTAGGAAGCAAGCCAGCAAGAGAACCCAGCTTCCTGCTTCTCAGTTTGGTGCTATTTCCATGATACTGTTGGCTGAAGGAACTTGGGTTACTGCTTTTTTATTATTCTTTCCCATCCATTAGCACCACTGATCTTCAGCTGAAATGTCAATTCCACACAGCATTTTGGATGTTATTTAAGTCACTTCTTGTGAGATGAAAGAATAAAAAAATGTAAGAAGTCAAAAAAGATTTTTTTTTTAAGAAACTGCATAGGAATTCTCAGTGGGCCTTTATGATACACCAGGGAGT